>NC_089277.1:20523786-20823786 GCF_963678975.1 Dysidea avara | reverse complement strand
CCACTCCTTGTAGCTACAGTAGCTTACAAGGCCTGTTACTGTATATTGTTTTTCAGTCACTATATGCCTGTTATGTACAGTAGGCTAGCCCCTACTGAACTTTTATACACATTATTTCACCGGCTACACCCCTTTGACTAAAACAGATGGCTAACCTTTAATACAGTAGGTAAACAGCCTTTATGCATTGAGTGAAGGTTTATTTCTGTAGCTCAAAGCCTGTTTGCTCACGTTGCTGTTGGACTGCCGTACCAACATGCAAACAAGCAGACACACAGTTTTTGACAATTCAATTACAGGAACGCATGTGTGTACCCACTGTGGGGGTGCTCTTGGGTTAAAAATGAGTAGCGAATAGCATAAATAGAGAAGGGTAGTGAATGAAGTGTCAAAGATCTGGAAGATTATTCTCATCTGAAAATGTGGTCCAGTCTGGGAAAACTGGTCTTATCGTCTATAAAAGTATCGAGAAATGCTGGTTTTAAGTATTCCATGTACTGTAGCTCACCAATGGATGAAGCTATGAGTACCAAATTTTCACATGTTTTACACCAATTTCTTACCTTCCAGAGCATCCACCGTACAAGTAGCCAACAGCTAAGTTTCCTGCCATTTGAGATAGATTTTAAACTGAGGTTAACTGTATCAGGCTAGCTCCAAAGGGGTGAGAGGCAGGGGCCAGAAGAAGGCAAGGGGTTATTAAAGAATTAAAGAGAAAGGTGTAGGGATAGATTATGTCAAGTTATGGGGCATTCAGATATCAAAACTGGCTAAAATGAAAAGACATTTACAGCACAAGTCTTTATTCAATACCACAGAGCTACACAGGCCATCCCCGTGGTGGCCAGAACTTCATTAAGGCCCCAGACCACTTGTACGGATCGCCACTGTACTTGGGAAAAGCAGCCAGCAATAACTGAAGTTTGCTGATTTTGATGATGAAATTTGATAGTTTATTCATGTAGCTTTGTGTTCTTGGTGAAAAATCAAATCTGCTGCCATGGGTGATAAGACTGGTTTTCCCAGACTCAGTCACATACGTATAACCATAACGCTGGATAGAAGTAAATTGATTTAGGATAGCATATAGCATCACAGCACAAGCATAATTATGTATCAGTTCCAAAGCCAAGTTCCTTTAGATATGTATTCATCACTGATTTTAGTCAACTGAAAAGTAACAAAATGGCACTTTTGATCCACCTGCAGCTCTCCATTGCAATGACTATTAATGTTCTTAATCACATGATATTACAACATTCAAGGTCTCACAAGTGTGAAGTAAGCTGTTACTTCAGCTTTGTGTGATGTAGGCTGACTTAAGCATTTCAAGTAACCAAATCACTTTACATGCACCTTGTCATTATACATGTTGAATGAATTGCACATTATCTAATAAGTATGGATGGTAGTAGTGTTTAGTAGGGTTCCTCCTAAAATACATGGTTGGCGTGTGCACCAAAATACCACTGTTAAAAAGCCATCATAGAACCGCTTTTATGGAATAGTCTTAGTGACATCAATTCAGCATTTAAAACAAGAAAATGCAGAGAACTGTAGATTGAGTTTAAAAATACTTGAAACCCAATTTTGGTCCCCTTGCCTGCCCACATGCCTACCTGACCGCATGCCGTCACAAGAATAGAGACCAAATGAGGTCACTATTTCACTCTACAGTAGCAAACTCACAAGTGGCATGTGTTTCCTCTGGTTCCGACAAGTGTTCGCTTTCTACTACAATTTGCTTTAATACAGTTATGGTCTAGAGATAACTGATAAGGTCAATCAGAGCTTTGTTCATGATTTGTATGAGTGTATTTCAGTTATAATTTTGTAGCACAGTAATAAAGTGTAGGTTAGAGACCTAGTACAAGGATCTTAAAAACCAGGCAAAACCGAGGTTTTTAAAACACATAGATCCAAGGGTGTGGTCTCTAATTGACTTTGATAATGGCAGCGTTTTACATGGGCAATAGCTATGTAGGTGGAGTCATTGTGGGATTGGATTATGAGTTCATTCAATGTTAAAATAAATGCAAAAGACTGAACATGTTTTTGTCAAAGAGCTGGAGAAATCAAAGCTCACACCTTATTGTAGGTTCCTTGCTCAAGAACAGACTTGGATCGCAGCAGTGATAGTGCAGATAATATCATGAATTGACAAGGAAATTAACAAGTTGTTGTCAGTGCCTATGATGTTACAGAAGTGTGTCTATTGTAAAGACGCAGCCTTAATTGATTATAATGGTGACAAGTTGTTACAAATTGCTGCTAATGGTGCCACAACAATATGAAGACCAAGCACGATGTACATGGACCACATCAACATTAAAGTCCTTCATAGCTTAATAGAAGATGCACATTAAACAATTTTTTCCATGATATGTCTAGAACTGTCCGTTCATCATAACAAACGTAGCTGCAACATTAGATTCTATCTCCCACAATAAAATTTTTCTAGGCATGCTTATAAAATGAATGAAGTGGGTACACTTCTGTTGGCTAGGGTGACTGCTTGCCCACAGCTGGCTATTAGCCAGCAATATGCTTGTAAGAGCATGGCACTTTAATGATTGAATGTGAGATTTGTAATGGAGGTCTTTCTGCTAGCAGGTCTCTGACCATTTAAAAACCTGGTGGATTTAAAGACTTCATTATCTTCCAAAGATCAAAGCATATTATGTATACCATTATTTAACACTGCTTTGTTTACTTACCCTGCTATAGCATTCAAGGGCACTCAAATTCTGCTTTACAATTCCAAGATGAACCACTGAACACATAATTGTAACTGTAGTATGATCATAATGGCCTCGCCAATCAGTACTCATCATAGAGCAGGTGATTAGTTCCTGTACAGACTTGTATGTTTTTCGAAGTGTATCACAGGCTCATAATTCCTTCGATTGAAATGAAACTACTTCACTCAGAATACATGCAGCATCTATAGAACTACCATACTTTAGTTCAAATAGAGTGAAAATCTCATGTTCACTGGTGAAGATATGGCTTCAAGGATGAAGAATCAGCCTGGAAACACTTGCTTAGAAGATCCTACTCTATCAGTATCCAGTGAAGTGACCAGAATTAAGCTTTAATGACAGTATATATTATAAAGGGCAATAATGCTATATTGTGATTCTGTTATGAGATAGTTTGCTGGACTGCAACTTACTATTACAATTGATTCTGCTTCCGTGTACACTATGGCAATGCTAATGTGAGCGATACAGGTTAAATTTTATCAAAACTCATTGTGTAAGGTGAAATACTGTATAGCTACTTGATGGTTCGTTTAAAATGACCACAACACATTACTGAGTTGAAACTGTGAGAAAAGAACGGCTTTGCAAATTAGTACTCACCGTAGAACAGGTAGAACACTACACAGAAATTTTACCCTACCACTTTCCCAATCCACACACAAAAGAAAAAAATCGGCCCCATCTATGCAAGTCTAGTGATCAAAGTTATCTTCATGCAAAGAAACCATATCAAGTATTATTGACCCTTTTCTTGGATAAGCATATGCAAACCATATGAAATGCTTATACTACTGCAAAAGGATGTACACTTTAAAAATTCACAACATGTCTTTGATAAAAGGGACCATCGACGACTGGTACTAGGGTCATTCCGTGTCAAATCAACAAGGAATTTAGGGTCACCTCTCGGATTTGGACGAAACTTGGTGTGTTTGTAGTACCTATGGTGCTTATCACTCATGCAAATTTTTAGCTCCATACATTCCATAGTTTCTGATTTATGACCACAAATATTTTGAATATTTCATGAAAATTTGGTCCATCTCTTGTTACAAAATCAATTGCAACCTTGCACTGTGTAAATATTTGTAAACACAATTTTCAGTGATGGAAGACTGTTGATTGACCTTTCCAGTGATCCCTAAATTATGGGATATCTACTTAATTATGGTTCAAAAGTACTTCATTGAAAACTTTAATCCCTTATATTTTGAAAAATGCTGCTTGAAATTTTTCAAATTCTTTTGTGAATAATGATTGGGTCATAGTCTATGTTTGATAAAATTTTTGTGGTGGGATCACAATGGGCTCAAGAGATATAATGAATTATGTTGTGGTATGCGGTCGAATTTGCAGTCTATTATTGCTGTATTGGAGTGTACACCTCCAATAACCACTCGCAACAAGGCCATGCCAAGTTTGTCTTACAGAGTGAAGGTGTCTAGGTGCATTGCAATCTGTATTAATGACCACCTGTATTGAAAGGCCATCTATGTGCTGCAGTTAAGTTATACTTCATTAATGTATAGCACCAAAGCATCAACAACCCTTTCTAGCAAATCCAAAAATGGTCCTTATTAGACAGGTTGACTATAAATTACAGATCTGACCACCATGTGTCCATGAACATCATGTAAATGTACTATCTCTTTACAAATACCTTCTTTATTAAGTTGAATACCACTGTAGTGGACTTAGCCATATTTAAGTTGCGTATGTGGCTACATAGATGCATATAATAGAACTCCTCAGAAGGGATACCTGGATATCTTGATAACCAGGACACCTGTTTATACACTGTACTCCCACTCTATAATATATAGTGGTGCACATACATTTAGACCAAGATACTTCTGTGGCTTCTGTAATATGAGCACTTTATTATGGTCCTAGCAATGGAGGGGTTTTACCATACATGCATTAATTGTACCTCAATATGTGAAATTAATTACTACATTACTTTACATTCATGACCACTTTGAAGATCAAGTCATAAACTCATGCACATACTCACATAGGACATGCTGACCACATACTTAACATTTGCCTGTACTGATGTTCAAAGCGTCAACCCAAAATACTTTGAAAAACCATTTTAGTAATTACAGTACTATAAATCACACATTGAGGTGCAAGCAAGTGTTAATAATATAAAAACTCTTGGTACAAGTAATGCATCTACTGTATATAGTGTAACTCTTCTATTCCCTGGACCATTGATGAAGTGTTCATTTTTGAGAAACCACAGACTTGTCTTGGGCCCAAAATGTACGTACAATTATAAAGTAAGATCATGAGGCTATTAAGGTGCCCAGGTATCCTTTTAGAGGAGGTCTATTGTACCTATGCAGCCATGTACGTAACTTGAATAGTGTAGAGTGGGGATATGTATGTGAGTGCACTACAGCAAGATTTTACTTAATAAATAAGGTATAACTGAAGAGATGGTACAACATTAATGTGTTTATGGACGCATGATAATCTCATTTATAGTCAACCTGTCTAATAAGGACCATTTGCTAGAAAGGGTTGATGCTTTGGTGCTATACATTAATATCCAATTAAAGTATAAATTAGCTACAGCTTATAGATGGTCTTTCAATACAGGTGGTCATTAATACAGGTTGCGATGCACCTAGACACTTTCACTCTGTAAGACAAACTTGGCATGGCCTTGTTGTAAGTGGTTATTGGAGGTGTACACTCCAATACAGCAATAATAGACTACAAATTCCACCGCATACCACAACATAATTCATTATATCTCTTGAGCCCATTGTGGTCCCACCACAAAAATTTTATCAAACATAGACTATGACCCAATCATTATTCACAAAAGAATTCGAAAAATTTCAAGCAGCATTTTTCAAAATATAAGGGATTAAAGTTTTCAATGAAGTACTTTTGAACCATAATTAAGTAGATATCCCATAATTTAGGGATCACTGGAAAGGTCAATCAACAGTCTTCCATCACTGAAAAGCGTGTTTAAAAATATTTACACAGTACAAAGTTGCAGTTGATTTTGTAACTAGAGATGGACCAAATTTTCATGAAATATTCAAAATATTTGTGGTCATAAATCAGAAACTATGGAATGTATGGAGCTAAAAATTTGCATGAGTGATAAGCACCATAGGTACTACAAACACACCAAGTTTCGTCAAAATCCGAGAGGTGACCCTAAATTCCTTGTTGATTTGACATGGAATGACCCACTAGAGACAGTCTTTACAACAAGGACAAATTCCCAACAACTCCTAGGATAAAAAAGATCATTGCTAGAGAGAGTCTTTATAACAAGGACACTTAAGGAATTCTCAACACGTCCTAGGATAAAAGGACCATTGGGGACTGGGACTAGAGAGGGTCTTTACAACAAGGACACTTAAAGAATTCCCAACACGTCCTAGGATAAAAAGGGACTGGGACTAGAGGGGGTCTTTAAAACAAGGACACTTAAAGAATTCCCAACATGTCCTAGGATAAAAAGGACCATTGGGGACTGGAACTACAGAGTCTTTACAACAAGGACACTTAAAGAATTCCCAATATGTCCTAGGATAAAAAGGACCATTGGGGACTGGGACTAGAAAGTCTTTACAACAAGGACACTTAAAGAATTCTCAACATGTCCTAGGATATAAAGGACCATTGGGGACTGGGACTAGAGAGGGTCTTTACAACAAGGACACTTAAAGAATTCCCTAGGATAAAAAGGACCATTGGGGACTGAGACTAGAGAGAGTCTTTACAACAAGGACACTTAAAGAATTCCCTAGGATAAAAAGGACCATTGGGGACTGGGACTAGAGAGAGTCTTTATAACAAGGACACTTAAGGAATTCCCAGGATAAAAAGGACCATTTGGGGACTGGGACTAGAGAGCGTCTTTACAACAAGGACACTTAAAGAATTCCCAACATGCCCTAGGATAAAAAGGACCATTGGGGACTGGGACTAGAGAGAGTCTTTACAACAAGGACACTTAAAGAATTCTCAACACGTCCTAGGATAAAAAGGACCATTGGGGACTGGGACTAGAGAGAGTCTTTATAACAAGGACACTTAAGGAATTCCCAGGATAAAAAGGACCATTGGGGACTGGGACTAGAGAGAGTCTTTACAACAAGGACACTTAAGGAATTCCCAGGATAAAAAGGACCATTTGGGGACTGGGACTAGAGAGAGTCTTTACAACAAGGACACTTAAAGAATTCCCAACATGCCCTAGGATAAAAAGGACCATTGGGGACTGGGACTAGAGAGAGTCTTTACAACAAGGACACTTAAAGAATTCTCAACACGTCCTAGGATAAAAAGGACCATTGGGGACTGGGACTAGAGAGAGTCTTTATAACAAGGACACTTAAGGAATTCCCAGGATAAAAAGGACCATTGGGGACTGGGACTAGAGAGAGTCTTTACAACAAGGACACTTAAAGAATTCCCAACATGCCCTAGGATAAAAAGGACCATTGGGGACTGGGACTAGAGAGAGTCTTTACAACAAGGACACTTAAAGAATTCCCAACACGTCCTAGGATAAAAAGGACCATTGGGAACTGGGACTAGAGAGAGTCTTTACAACAAGGACACTTAAGGAATTCACAGGGACTATACATGGGACACAATAGGTAAATAACACCACGAGTGTCTTGGGATGTCCTTTAGTGTCCCAGGTCTTGCAGGGACTACTTGGACTTGGGACAGTATGGGTGAATATAGGTTGGGAAGACCTTCATTCTCTGATAGGACAGAAAGGACTTGTCTTGGGACATTCTGTAATATCAAAGGATAAAATAGGACAAAGGGATTTGTCCGGGCACTCCTAGACATTTATGGCCTGAGGGTTTATAGACTCCACATTGTACCTGTATAACTGTTTTAGACTGTATCGTATAATTAGTTACCTCTTTTCTGTAACTGTTTGTGCAATAGCATCAACAAAAGCAGCTGTATCTTTCACAACTGTACTACTGCCATGGCAACCGTGCATGCTTACATGACACAGTTAATCACCTTCTTTAGATCACTGCTCGTTAAGAATGCAGATACATCTGACAAACCTAAATTTTGTGCGTACATATGTATGTTAAATTGTGCCTGGAGTATTTGAGATTTATTACCCACCCAAAACAGACTACAGTAAATTGACATAATCAGTCACTACACACTTGGTATCTCTACCACATCACACTGTAGTATGAGTATGAAGTGGACAGTAATGGTGACTGAGTGGTGTTGGGTAAAGGATCATTTGGAGCTATCTACTCTGCCATTGATCTTGTCACCAAGAGAAAAATGATCATCAAGGAAATCAGTGATACTGGGTAAGATTTAAGGCAGTCATATAGATACACATGTCAGTAGTTGTACAGTGTATTTACTATAGATTTTGTTATTGTAGAGATTTTCAGTCACTGGAGGAAGAGATCAGACACCATTGTCACCTCCAACACAAGAACATTGTCTCCTACTATGGTACACTGACTGAAAATGGAGTGTTAAAAGATCTTCATGGAATAGGTGCCTGGAGGTAAGTTATAAATGTGACGTTTATTTGATCAGGAGCACATCAAACAAGGGAAAATGTAACCCTGTAAACATGGCTGCCATGTATGTATTGTACTACAAATACCGTATAGCGGGAAATTTCCGGAGGGTGTAATTTTCGGATATTTCGGAAAACTAAATAATTTCCGAAAATAAATTTTCCGAAGTTGTTTATTCATACATAGTCTACATTTAGGTAAAATCGTGAGTTGACATAGCGCTCCTCAAGTACTTCAAGGTGTGTAAACAGAGTGGCGATACCAGTATTTCTTATTTACCTGTTGGCAACCCCTAGTTCTATACTTGTTGTTGCCAATTCAGGCGTCACCAGAATGATGGAGATACGCCAGTGGAAGCAGGAAAATGGGAAACCACGTGGTGAATATTGGGTGTCGCTACACAGGAAAAGAGAAGGCGGAAATAGTGCTTTCTCTATAATCTATGCGTAATCCATGACCTGATGGCGCACAGAAGTCTTTACCTGCCTTGCCAGAGCACAATTCCGTATATTTCCGTCAAGTGCTGATCGTGGTGTTTATCCGAAAATTTATTTCCGAAATAGTTCACAATGATCATTATCCGAAAATTACACCCTCCGGAAATTTCCCGCTATACGGTACACAAAAAAAATTAGAATTTTCAACTAGAGTAGGGACCATAGCACATCAATAAAAAGTACTGAAACAAGTCGGAGTAGTCCATGATATTAAATCACAGTAAAACAATATATATCCCTATACTGTGCTCAAAATACTGTAATGGAAAAGCACAGTAGGGATATAGCACTTCTTATTGTTTTACTGTGATTTAATATCATGGACTACTCCAACTTGTTTCAGTACTTTTTATTGATGTGCTATGGTCCCTACTCTAGCTGAAAATTCTGAATTTTTGTGTACTTGTTTGTTAACTTTTTTTGTTAATAATTATTATGACTGGTGAACCCACGCATACTGCATCTGAAATGGTGCTGCATGCCCCAGCTATATCAATTATCATCTGAAAAGTGAAGTATCCCTACACTCCGTTGTCAGCTATGTTCAACTCATAACTAGTGTTGGGCAGTATTGAAAAATAGCAAATGATATACCTTCCATAAAAAAGTATCACAGTATTACTAAATATCACAGTACTAATGTAAAAGCTATTGGTATTAAAATAACTGTCATTTACCTCAACAAAAGCACCAAATACCTATGGTAATTCAGCAAACCTCAGGTACAAATTACCACAAACAGACTTGTTTACATAGTTTGGGTTAGCTGACTACATCAGCACCTACCTACAAACATTGTCACATGTCTGGTTACCTTCTAAATATGGGATGAAACAAGCCCGCAGGGCAAGAGCTGTTTGAAAAGCACCTCTGTAATCCATGCATATACCGAAATAAAGAAATGGTGCCGCGCTCCCCAGCTATATCAATTATCATCTGAAATGTGAAGGACCACTGTGGTTTGTTGTCAGCTATGTTTAACTCGTTACACAGCAGTACAAATTAAAACTGTTCAAAAACCACCCCTACAATCAAAATAGCTACTATGAAAAATAACGAAGGAAAGCCATTATGTGCTACCACCAAATCAACACTTTTTGCTGTCAGCAGTGATGAATGGGACACAAAGGAGGACTCATGAAGAATACGTTATACATACTGTGGTACGCCAAAAGGCACCTCTCGGGCCGAAGCTATGTCAAACGGTGAAAAAAATTAGGCCCATAGCCTTAGCCATTAACGAGTTATGCTTGTCTGAAGGCATCAGTCAGTCAGTTACTCAGTCAGTCAGTCAGTCAGTTACTCAGTCAGTAGAAATTCTGTTAAATAATTTTTTTCTGTTTTTTAAATTCCATCACAACTTTTTGAAGGTATTTCAGCTCAATCTGAAAGCTTCTTTGGGCTTAGTTCGATCTAACCAATAGTGCTCATCGTCATCTGGGAAAATTGAGGCTGGTTTTTGGGTGATGTTATTTTGTCAGCCATGCCTACTCCTTTGTGGTCCCTACTATACAGTACTATTGTACTGTATGATAAAAAGTACCTTTTGAAATTTGGACGTTATATGGAAGTTTTCTAACAACCAAATTTACTCATGCTCGATACCTACAGGCACACATACAGGCTTTTACTTTTATACATCCCATCACAACAGGTAGCCTATCAGACTTACTGAAGCACAAATGGGGACCACTGTTGGAAGATGAAAGTACCATCAAGTGCTACACTAAACAGATCATCAACGGTATCAAGTACCTTCATGAGCAGTTCGATAGTTCACTGAGACATCAAGGGGGATAATGTACTAGTCAACATGTACACTGGTCAACTAAAGATATCTGACTTTGGAACATCTAAGAGGCTAGCTGGATTACAACACCAGATGGCTTCTTTTAAGGGTAAGTAGTGAATATGGACACTTGAGGACACCTGTGTAATCACGACGCTTGGTTGTAGGGTGGAGTATCAATTTTACATGGTTCCAATGTACCTCCATATAAAGAATGCAACCCTAACTCTCCACATACATACTTACATACACTGTAGTTACCTACATGCAGTGTGTGGTCAAGCCTCCAGTGAAGCAGTTACACCAAGTTCTACTGTAAATGTGAAGAATAACATTTGAATATTTTTGTTCCCAATATATAATACGTATATACTTTACCACAGCTAGAACGGTTGGCTATTTTCAATTTTCAGCATATAGCCAACCAATTTGCTGAACATTTTCAAATGATAAAGTACAGAAAAGGAAATGATCCACTTCTATTTCTGCTATTTGCAGGCATGATGAGTTATGTACGTAAGTAGCTGTTAATAGCATACCACAAGAGATTATCATATGATGTTTTATTGGTGATTTCTTGCTTCCTTCCTGTTAACCTTTATCATGTCCTACCTGGTGCATAGTCACTTCCTGTTTAACTTCATGACTGTTCTATTAGAGTATACTAATTGCTTTGTCATCATGTCATGTGCAAATCAGAGCGGATTTTGGAAAAGCGGTTGTATGTACTATGTTGTATAGTTGGTTCTAAAGCTTCAAATTTCATGAGTAGAACTACTTTGAATATTCCAAAGGTTTCTACAACATTGGTTTAACCATTGGATGCATGTCATACATAGATTATTTAACTGTTAAATAAATTTTCATCTCTATGTAGTGTACAAAATTGCATGTTCCATAGACTTATTGTTGGGTACTTTAGTTTACCTAGTATCTTGTGAGGCTATCAAACTCATATAGAACAAATCAATGCACTCTTACGTATACAGTACACAGTTTATTTCTTATGCTGATTTTGTCTAATAAGTTTAGTCTTAACGTTCTATCTTCTATGAAGATAAACTCTACACAACATCACACGAATATGATTACAATGAAATTTTCAATACTCTCCCAACACACTAGTTGACAGTCAATTGTCAGAAACTAAATGTTCCATAATTTTAGTTTAGAGAAAATTTTCACTAGTTATGTGCTATGGCTCAAATTAGTTTGGTGGCCTCTTCGAATACAACCAAAAATGTCTGTAGCTTGCATACTCAGTGTAAACATGGTAATGGAGTAGTGCTAATACTTTTCTTGATTTAAAATAGTATATCATCACATGTTGATAGCTGGGATTCAGATGGTAGCTGCCTGTTCAACACTAACCACATTATATTTTCTGTGTTGATAGTTTTATTAGCCATGATGTTTAGCAAACATATAGTGAGATCATTTTGCATGTGATGTGGTCACATGATGTGAACTAGTTGTATTTTCTGATCATCCTTCCTCTTTTCTGATTGGAGTAGTATTTTGTGGGGTGGGAGTTGTTTACTAGAAAAGTCATCATCGTCAGTAAAAACAGATAACAGTTTTGAAGTGTGACACGTCATATGATAGTAGTGTGACACAGTGACAATACATATCTTTTGTTGTAGCTCTTACTACCAAAATACAGGTACTGTTTTGTAGTGTGTGGATGCACCTAAAAAAATTGAAAGTATCAGCTCAACCGTATGCATACAAGGAACTGGTGATTAATTTTATGGCTAAAGTAGCCCAGATAATTTCATCAGAGACAAACTTGCTGTTCTCTCATGATTTTTTGCTGAAACTTGTATACTAAAAAGAACAGTACAATCAGTACTCTATCTAATGCACCTTGGAATAGATGTTAAAATTAATTTTCAGAAACTTGCAGTTTTGTCCAATACAAATTTGTCAGAATGGCATTACTCTTATGTACTGTATTATTTTGTGCGTGTCATAGTCATTTCCAGTGAACTAGGTGTCACATCCTTGTGTTTCATACAGTATGTTATTCAGGTAATTCTTATCTTTGTACGTCCTTAAAATTATTGTGGTTTCTTCGTACAATGTGTAATATTTTAATAAAACACTGGAACTGCTATCCCGCAAAAAAGCTAATGCAGCCTTGATAATGTAACACATTGGAATCTTGAAACTAAAACTCTTTGGAATATTGTCTAACTTAAAAGTTTTAGCCAATATAATGTGACGTTTTTGAAGCATTTGTACATGTTATTATTCTTCATTACCATATAAGTAGTGTACTGGGTGATGTCATATCCTTGTAATAATATTCAGGTACGATGCAGTTTATGGCTCCAGAGGTGATCACAGCTGGGTATGGTCCTCCTGCTGACATCTGGTCACTAGGGTGTACTGTGGTGGAAATGGCAATTGGTAAATCATCCTTCTATGATGTAAGTACTACTTGTGGCCAAGGAATACTATGTCTGTCCGTCTGTATGTAGTGTTAAAATAGTACAAATTGTTGTTTGTCTATGACATATTTTGTATTTCAAATACCTCATAAATTCATTTTCTTCTGCAACATTGTTTGACATAATCCTCTATAACCTGTTATATAATACAGTGTAACTGTGATAGCTGTCACACTCTTTGATAGCTAAACATTGTGCTATTTATGTACACATTTATTTGCTTGTGAAATTACCAACGGTTACATACATGCATTGATCACAATTATACGTAATGATGTTTTAACATTTTAATTTCTTTTTTCATATTGCAGTGCCAAGCTGAAATACTTGGCTAGCTACGAATTATTCATAATTTTTTACCAACCAAATGATGAAACTGATTGCTCAGACCAAAACTTGTCCATCTAAAGTAATCTGCTACCTGGTACATAAAGGAATGCTTTAATTTAATCCTCAGCTTCAGACTGGTGAACTTCACCGTACATCTTTGGCTTTATCCTCTGTGTGTAACACTTTCTAATCATCAGCATTTCATTTCTACCTTCCATTAAAATAACACCACCTTAGTAACCTACTTCAATACTTTTCACACATATTAGGACCTCCTTAGCCATTGTCAGGTCCTGTAACATGCGTAATAAAGCCTTGATGACATGCCTTAAATCTGTGCTTCACATTTGTCCTCCATGATAAGGTGGTACTTCAAACTAAACTCTCTTTGTGTTTGTTGCCATTCAACAATTCAATGTGTAAATATCTTGTGTAAAATTATTATATGAAATTTCAACAAATCAATGAAGCTGTCTACAGGTGTATTGGATATACATTGTACTGGGTTAGCAATTCAGGTAACAGGCCATTGAACTCCTCCAGAAGTTGCAACACTATACATAATACCACATAACTGCACTAATTTCTAAGTACTGACATATGATGTAATGTGATGCATCACTAACACAAAGAAAGGTAATGTTATGCTTTATAGGGAGTAATTGTTGTGGAATTTTTTTCATATTGACTTGGATGGATGCTTATTTTATTGTTAACTTTGTATGAACTCTCTTGTCAGTCTTGTGTTATGTTTCACCATATGTCAGTCTTGTGTTATGTTTCACCATAAAGTTTCCTATCATCTTCTAAGCTACGTACATACACATGTTCATATTGGGTCTTGACTATGAGATACAGACTCTGTACATGAAGCTATGTAACTTTGGCATCATTTGTGACCAGGCTTGCAAATTAGGGCATGTAGACACATAAAATTTTCCTACTTGTAATTCCATTGCTCATAATTTTTGTGCCATCATGCTATGGCCTAGAAAAATTTTCAGCTTGTATTATTAATCAGCCATTGCAGAATTCAATTATTCTTTTCAAATACTGACTAATTTGTTGCCTCCCTGCAGAGTTATAGTTGAACAATGATCAATCCTAATGAAAAAAATGAGAAGTCATGATTGTTAAGTACTGCAAAGGAAATCCTGGATCCCAGGCTGTGTGGCTCCTCAGGCACTTGCCCATACTGCAAGCTGTCTGTAGATCAAGTTACCACCTGGTTTGGGATTTTTCTGCATTCAGCACAGTTTTCAGGTTCAAGTTTCTGATTCCCTGTGCCACAGGCTAACTTGTTGCCTCCCTGCAGGTCTCTAGAGGGATAGTTGAACAATGATCCTAAGATGTGTCTTTGTGTGCCTAGTTAAAGTTTTGGTATAAAATATAGAAATGGACTTTTGTTGTTGAGTGTTTTATGCTAGGACACATTATGGGTGAATACATTTCCTCTTCTCCATGTTAGGTATCATGAAGGATTCCAAGTCCAACCTAACGAGTATGCCGGCATCGGTCTAGCTACCTTACTGGTGATATCTGGGAAGTCACTTGCTGCTTCAGCTGATCTGAGACACATTGGTTAGTTTATGCTACTAGTATCAAAGAATCTAAGTTTTTGTATACTTGGTTTACTTGAAACCCTGGACCTGAGTACAGTAGGAGTGCAGCTAGTATGTTGCTTGAAAAGCATCTTTAAAAATATAATAGGTTATGTAAGTTAGACCAATGGCCTCAGAGGTGGATTTTGTAATGCCTCTTGATTAAACAACTAAGAAAGAAACGATCTGATTACATAAAGGCCACTTTCCTGTAGCCATTACCACTTTCCCTTTAGTTCTCTAATACTCCTAGGAACAAATTATTTAATCTGGAACTTGTCATGGTACTTCTGAGATAAGTTTTCACATATCTGAGGGAAGAAAAGGAGCGTTCAGCAGTAGAAGTTGTCACTGGAAATGTTAGATACAATTTTAAAAGTTTATCAACCTCTCGTAGCATGCCCTTGTATATTGAACTCTCGTTCATTACACTTGCTATTGTTCTCACATTGGTTACCTTTTTTATGCCTAAACAACCAGTTATTTACGTATATGATATAACCTTTTGTTATGGTACAGTACCAATTAGCTGCATAACTGTACTGTATGAGTCATTGAGTACAGTTATGTAGCTAATTGGGCAAATACAATACACTTGACAAATATAGTACAGTTATGTGGAAAATGTTTGTAAGGAATGTCCCCATTCAAACAGCATAAGGTAATCCTACCAGTTTATGCTACAATTAAAAATGGATTACTTGAATACTAATAGTCTGATCACCAAAAGTCGAAGCAACAACCCATGCAGATAACACGATGGATCACATGCATAACATTGTCAAATGCTGAAACTAGCCAAACTAATGTTACCAGTTTGTTCTACCACTAAAAATAGATCATATGTGACCAGATTTTACAGAACCGAACCAAATCGCACATCAGGCAAAATCAAACTAACACCACCAGTGGATAGCTACACTATCGTACTACAAGTTTTGACCCTCAGCACTACTCAAACTACACGAGGTTGGTTTTAATAGACGTCTTTTCTGGGTGGTGTGGAGTGTCCAAATGGCGGTTTCAGGCCTTGTGAAGGACCTGGCTTGGCAAGAATCAGTGGTTTACTGGTGGACAGCCTTATAATGTTGGCCAGATGTGTTCTCTGTAGATTTTGCTACATATCAGCCACTAAGGAGCCAGCACAGCCCTGTAATCTCGTGTATGGACTCCAATCGTAGTCTGCCTCCATTTTGAGGCCTATCTTTTGCCCTCCCCGCCACCCCCCAGCCTCCACCCCTTTGTGAGCACTCGTGATACTACTTCGCTCGTCCAACTGCTCAGATTTTCTATCTTATTTGGCGGGAAACTGTACAAGCAACTACAAGTACTGGAAGTGGCTTGAAAGGTAACAGATTGATGCATCTTTTGTGTAAATTTCATACGCGTGCTTGCTATCCTGGGAGAGTTATGCTGGCTTCAATTCTTTAAAACCGTTTATCTCGAAACTTCTAATGTGCGATTTGGATCGTTTTTCCAAAATCCAGTCACATATGACAATTTACTGATATGTAGTCTAATTGAAGTGATTCGGGTACTCAAGATAATCATTTAAAGCAAGACAACCAGGAAGTACCATGTATCACTTTAAACACAGCCTATGCTTGTGTGTATGAAAAATACAGCACTCAAGGGGGTGTAATACATGCATTTGGCTTTACCTTGTGCTGTATCAGCCTCTCAACATAACCCGTCGTGATGTATTTTCTGTCCACACACACACACGGCAGTGTTTTTCTATGACTTGTGACTTTACTTGTGGCACGATGCCAGCTGGTATAAGCTAGCTTTGAATGTGCTGTAGGCAAGATGTGTATGTGTAGAAGTAGCACTTCTGGTTAGTTTACATACAGAATTCTATGTCAATTACTCTAATATATAGTACAATCATACAATCATTCGTTGTACTAAAATAGATTTGTGGCACTATGCTCCACCTGAAGGTAATAAGTCTGGTGTGATTCATGAGTGGAAGTTCCCCTTCAATAACCCACAGAATATCAGTTATGTCTGTCCGTCTGTACATGTGTACTGTTTTATAAGCATAACTGTGAGGTGACAAACACCTGTTTTATATACATGTTAGTCATTTACTAATAATTAATTAAAGTCTTCGAAAATTACTTTTAGAATGGTAATGTACTGGTATGCATTATAATGTCAGAAGAGTGAACCACCATATTATATACAGTGGATATCTAAGAGCTGTTTTGTACACTACCAGAATATGCATCTAAGCAGCTTTGTTGTAGTACTTGTGATGATAAAACTTCACTGTTTTTAATGGAATTGGTACAGTAATTGCCATTAAGTTATGGGATTTTACACGCGGGGCTATGCGTATAAGCCACGGTAGCACTTCTTGGCCATCAAAGGGTTGCTTAATAGCAGGAATTTGTAAACACCTAACACTACAATGTACTATATACACTATAGTCATTGCACTGATGGTAATGCATGGTTTGTGGTATAGGACAAGCAGAAATTTGACGGATTTTAATTAATTTGGTGGTTGGTGAATTTTCACTGAAACCATCAAATTTATATTCGCTAAATATCCAGTTAGCTAGGTAGAGAGCAAAATCTACGGGAGAATCTACACAGCTTATTCTAACAAAACTCTAGCCAATATAGGAAGATATACTATAGTTAACTACTGAGCATGGTGCAGCTGTAGCTGATCATTTCTCTATACTTTCAGATTTTTCATACACAAGCCAGAGTGAAGCCAGAGACACCTGGAAGGTGTTGTTCTAGCTACCAATTAATTGCAAATGGCTCTTCCTAGATAGTTACTGTAATAACGTTTCTGTGGTCTTGGCCTTGGATGCAGATATTATACAATATTACTCAAGCTACCATGAATATTGCTTTGAATGTAGTCAGTGTATGATTAGCACAGGCCACTGCAAGCAACAGGAACCATCAAATTTTACTTGTCCAATAGACAGGTTGTTCAATTTACCAAATATTTTTCCTATCAACTTGAGTGGTGCCATACACACAGGGCCACCCACAAGGGGAGGGGGGGGGGGGGGGGGGGGGGCAACTGGGGCATTTTGCACCGGACCCCACCTGAAAGGGGCCCCAGGAGGCTCCATGAAGGGCTCCCTGAATACCTGTTTAAAAGATCTAAATCTATATTATAAGAGTGAAAAGCCGTCTGTCTGTCTGTCTGTCTGTCTGTCTGCATTCCATTTGATGTCACGCATTGTACTCTCAAACCGCTGCGCGTTTGGAAGCGTCTTTGGCGTCACGGAAGCGCTGATTATTGAGCTCAACAATGACGCTTTCGAAAAGTTCGTGCGAGCTATCGTTAGTCGTCTAGGGGCCGTTGAAAGCAGGTGTGTAGACTAAAATTCGCTTGAATTCTTTCTATAAACCGCATGCAAACCGCAAGTAAACACCTATCTCAGTCCATTTGTACAAGTCTTTATAAGACAAAAATATTGCTGTAACAATGTGAAGTAGATAGGTTAATGGTTTAGGTGTCTGTCTTACGTGCGCGAGGTTGTGGGTTCGAGTCCAGCTGGTGTTAATATTTTTTTTCGTTTTGGGCACCTTTTCAGTACACCTTTTTTTGCACTGTACTGCATGTGTTTTTGCCAACTGTACACACGTGATATTTCTAATTCAAATTCATTTGATGTGCTGTGTAAGCATGTCCGAGCATGCCACCTAAGCGAAAACGATCGTCTACTTTTTTTGCGTTTCAAGCAAAGAGACGCAAGCAGAACCAAAGATTGGATCCAGAGAAGAGACGGGAAGAAGCAGAATGACAAATACTGTGCCACCAGGAGGCTTCAACTGGAGCTACCACCTCATCCAGTGCTAGGTGTGAACTTGACTCACAACAGAGACGACGACAACGTGACGCAGAAGCCCATTGTGTGGCCCGCCAGGACGAAGAAAGAAGATCACAGGAACGGATCCACGATGCAGCTGCCCGTCGACTTGCGCGTGCGGACCCGGCCAGAGAAGAATAGCAGCGTGATACAGCTGCCCGTCGACTTGCACGTGCGGACCAGGCCACCAGAGAAGAAGAACAGCAGCGTGAAACAGCTGCCCGTCGACTTGCGCGTGCGGACCAGGCCACCAGAGAAGAAGAACAGCAGCGTGAAACAGCTGCCCGTCGACTTGCGCGTGCGGACCAGGCCACCAGAGAAGAAGAACAGCAGCGTGAAACAGCTGCCCGTCGACTTGCGCGTGAAGACCCAGTAACAAGGAGGGAGGAGCAACAACAAGATACAGCTTCCCATCAACAAGCTCGAGCTGATCCACTCTACAGAGCTCTGGAGCAGCAGGCTAACACAGCACGCAGACAACAGGTACGTGCAAGCACACACCCAAGCCTTAGGGGGCTTAACTATCAGCCACACAACTTCTTCAACACTACAGATGTAGGCACACTTAGTGTAGAATGCACACACTGCGGCGCATTAAAATTTCCCCAGGAGACCGAATCCCTTTGTTGCTTGAAGGGTAATGTCCAGTTAGAGGCATTTCCACAGCCCCAGTCATTCTTGAGACACCTGTATGAAGGTACAAACACAGCAGGTAAACATTTTCTAGCTAGCATACGTAAGTATAATAGTGCATTTCAAATGACAAGCTTTGGCTGTAACGAGATAGCTATGGCTGGCTTCAATCCTTCTTTTAGAGTACAGGGTCAAGTCTATCATCGTATAGGTAGTTTAGTTCCATCAACAGGTGAGTCTCCTAAATTTTCCCAAATTTATTTTATCAACAACCAGCAAACTGAAGTAGCTACAAGATGTGGGATAGTTGATGGGTTAAGGCTTGACATAGTTAGGGGTATTACTGAGCTTTTGCATGACGATAATCACTATGTTCAACTTATTAAGGTAGCTAAAGAAATATTTGAGCAGCATGATGAGCCAGCAAATATTAGGGTAGTGATTAATGAGAACAAACGGCCTGTAGGAGAGCATGCTAGGAGGTACAATAGCCCGATGTGTGACGAGGTAGGAGTGCTAATGCCTAATGATAATGTAAATAATAGGGACATAGTTTTGCACTATAGGGATGGGTCTTTGCAGCGCATTTCTGAACTTCATAGGGGGTATGATCCTTTACAGTATCCTTTACTCTTTTCCTATGGCACCGATGGATGGCACATCAACCTGAAATTGGCTAATGGTAGGAAATTGACAGCCATGGTGTATTACCGCTACCACATCATGGTCAGGCAGCAAGTACCTGTATTGCTTAAGGCTAAAAGGCTTTTCCAGCAATTCCTGTATGACGCCTACTGTAAGATTGAAACTGAGCGCTTACAGTTTCTCAGGCGTGAGCAAAAGGCACTACGTGCTGATTGCTACCAGGATTTGCGGGATGCAATGGTAGATGGGGATGGTGACCCCAGGAATGTTGGTCGTAGGGTGATCCTGCCGTCGTCATTTACTGGTGGACCACGCTACATGCATGAGTGTCAGCAGGATGCAATGACCTACGTTAGGAAGTATGGCCACCCCGACCTCTTTATCACCATGACCACCAATCCTAATTGGCCAGAGATTAGGAACAATCTACTACCAGGTCAAGAACCTCTGGACCGTCCAGACTTAGTGGCCCGTGTGTTTAGGCTTAAGGTGAAGAAATTGTTAGAGATGCTCACAATGGAGATGATTTTTGGGAAACCACGGGCTTGGCTCTACTCAACAGAATGGCAAAAGCGCGGTTTGCCACATTGCCATTTGCTGCAATGGCTTATTCCAGAGCACAAGATCACTCCAGATAAGATTGATGACGTCATCTGTGCTGAGATCCCTGATCCAATGGTTGATCCTGAGCTGCATCAGATCGTGATTTCCAACATGGTACATGAGCCCTGTGGGAGCATCAACCCTGACTCACCCTGCATGCGAGTAACTCGGTTTTGCCTTTTGAATTTAGACGGCTTCAATTTCCAATTGCACTTTGCTTTGCCATGACCATTAACAAAAGCCAGGGCCAAACTTTTAAGGCTGTAGGATTAGATTTGACGGACAAAAGCTTCACACACGGCATGCTTTATGTGGCACTATCTAGGGTAGGTTCAGCAGATAGATTGACACTTTTAGTTAGAGGGGATTGCAAAACACGTAATGTAGTCTATAGTGAGGTTTTTAGATAGGCAAACACATGCACTTTAGTTAGGTTTGTCTGCTGCTACTGCTGCTTTGTGATGTTGTGGATCAGCACCTGTGGATGGTGGTAAGGAAGGTATTATGGTAAAAAAATGTATCAGATGGTTGCTTTGTATATTTATGTATGTGTGAAACTATTTATCTTTTCTATTCTTTTGTCTTTATGCATATCCTGGATGGTTTGCTCGGAGGAGGGATGACTGCAGCTACACAGTGAAATGACACGGTCCCGTGGCAGACTGTTCTTCACAACGTGGGGCACGTTGTGAAAATGGGAGCTATTTATAGACTTTGCAGCAATGATTTGAACTCTTTCTACACATGCATACAAAGCAGAGTGGAGCATTTTTCGGGTTTTCCTGTGCAGCAAAACAAAAGAAAAGGCTGTCAGGTTTTTTCCATGAGCTGGATGACTCAAAATTTTTTGTTTTCATTTATTATTATTTCTTGCTAGCCCCCACTCTGTGCCCATGCTGTTATATTTTATAAAGCCGTTATATTTTGTCATAACAGAATCGTTGTAGTGCAGATTACAGTAATTCATGGTATGTTTGGTTGATGGTAGAATTTGAGCAACTTAAGTCACAAAATATTCCAATAAGAGTGCACTTCTCCACAATTATTGCATTCATGCAATCCTTACACCACATTGTTTCCTTAGTCTTTTATATAAAGTATGTATAATAGTATATTACCAACTGTAATTTCATTTAATTTCCATGTCATTGTACATACTGCCCTGCACGATAGGGCAGGTACTACAGCTAGTACTTTAATAAAGCAGTCACAGTATTCTTCAGAGGAACAGTGTAGCAAGCTTATAAATAAGGAGATATGGTTGGTGGGTTGGTGAGGAGTACCTATTGTCATTGTCAGCATGTAATGACTTTGTGTAATGACTTTGTTTTTTGGTCTTCAACTTACAGCTCGGGTGAAGTTGTGATTCAGAGTGGAAACCTGGGGACCCACTTTAACTCTGTCCTGGGCCCCTTAATTTCTCTGGGCAGCCCTGAATTCACATAAATATATGCAAAGTCACTTGCAGAAACTTTGACGGTTTTTGATTAGCACAAAACAATGTTCAAAAGTTGTTTTTACTTTTTCCATTCTCTGTTGGTTTTGTATACACACATAGCTACCATGTAAATACGTAACTCTTATCATCTCCCCATACAGCATATATCAGAAAGATACTCGTAGTGTGTTCCTCTATGTGTTACATCATTTTGCTGAAGACTTTCAAGTGTTTTTCCAGCTCTCAAGCCCATAGGTTAGCTGTATACCAATTAAAGAGTGTGGCAGCCATTTTGCTCACAAGTGTTCATCCCATTTATGAATACTCACAAGTGAAATGGGTGCCATACCCTTTAATTAGCAAGTTTATTAATCCCTTGCACTAAAAACTCAGTAAAATGATAGTATATAAAAAAAAAACTTTCTCACAAAATGAAATCAATACGAACAGATTACTATGGCTGCTGGAGCCATGCATACTAGTGGAGAATGTCACAGACAAAAGTTACACTCGTCAACATCTCTTACCTTAATTGCAAGCTCACTACAGGTGCTAGTGAGTCAAACACTTCATCCAGGATGTACCAATGTACATTTCTGTAGTCCAACCTCTAAAAAAGGCAGTAGATTTGTGTTTATTATGCTTTTGAACAAAAATTACCTCTAGTATGTTTGTGACTGCTTTATTAGAGTGTTTGTGGTCATGCAGATGGTTAAGAGGTTGACTGTTCTATTAGAGTATTTGAACATACATCATGCCAAGGCACTATACAGACGCAATGTGGAGTTTATAAACCTCTGAAAGCCTGAAGCTGTAGTTCACTAGTGCTTTGTTGTGCCTGAAGGTTGATAGACCCCACACGTTGTCTGTATAACTGTATTGTATACTAAACTCTAATTAGTTACCTCTTCTATGACTGTTTCTGTGGTAACATTAACAGAAGCACAACTGCCATAACAACCGTGCATACTTACATGACACAGTTAATCACCTTTTTACATCACTGCATGTTAAGAATACATACTCATTTGACATACCTAGATTTAGCGTACGTTAAATTGTGCCTGAAGGTATGGAATATATGAGATTTATTATCAATCCAAACTGACACATAACTGACACAGTCGGTCACTACACACTTGTTATCTCTACCACATCACACTGTAGTATGAGTATGAAGTGGACAGTAATGGTGACTGAGTGGTGTTGGATAAAGGATCATTTGGAGCTATTTACTCTGCCATCGATCTTGTCACCAAGAGAAAAATGACCATCAATGAAATCAGTGATACTGGGTACGATAAGATCAACTGTATGCACACATACATGTGTGTATTGTGTTTTATGTGTGTGACTTATATACTGGTACCTTGTTATCATGTAAGATAATGACCATACAGTGACATTGTGTAGAATCACAGGAGGTTGGACACGCTCTAACTGCTACCTAAATATATTACTCTTAATTGCATTGTTTTATTTGGTATCTCATGTGACCCTCAATAGTTGCAATACAAACTGAAAAACAATGGGGTTCACTGGGGATTATTAGATATTCAGAACATGCTTCATGTAAGCTTCAAGACAATGTACTTTGTTTTGTAAAAGTTGTTTGAATTCTGGGTGAAATTAATAAGTTGTGATTTGGTGTATACAACTTTACCAGACTTGTCATGTACGTATTCTATAAACACAACAATGTGATGCACTGCATTACATTGAGGTAACAATTTTTGCATAATTTATTTTAGTGCCGCTTAAGCACATCCAACCTCCTGTGGTATAGAATGGTTTTACTTGTTAACCTTTATCTCCAGGTAATAGTTTGTCTCACTACTTAACTGCTGATTTGTTAGTGAAACATCAAAATACTCTAATAAAGCTGTCAGCTTTAATCACTCATTCATCCACAGAAATCCCTTTGAGAACAATGCTGTGTAGTTATGATTTTAGCAGTGCATGTATTGTCATGGTGTGCAATATCAGGATTCTGTTTTCGATATGATATCGATCAATAATCAGTAAAATATTGTTCAATTTTTTCATAATTAATTAAATAGTGTGCGGATTAATTGCATGGGCAGCCGATATTTATAAATATGTTTTAAATACATTCGATTCACTAAAACCATTATACAGTACTATCTCAATTATCCAGCCACTGATTATCTGAATTTTCGATTATCCAAACTATGGTGGTGACTGTTCTATTAGAGTATTTTGTCTAAAGTGTGTGTTCTATTAGAGTATTTTGTCTAAAGTGTGTGTTCTATTAGAGTATTTGTACAGGGCTCTGTATATAAATGAATGGGATTCTATTATCTGAACTTTTCAATTATCTAAGCCTCTTAGGGCCCTATGAGTTTGGATAATAGAGGGAGCACTGTATAGCACTAACTATTACCATCAAGCCTAGGAAACTGGTAGATAAGCTTTTAAAATGGCTAAATTACACAGAACTGACCTTCATTTCTAATGGGATTGTGCATCACAGACAAAAATACTGTAACTTTATCTTAATATAACGATTAATATCTAATTAATCAATGAAATATCAAAATCAACATTTGCAATAATTCACATCAAATTCAATGCAATAACGATATCAAAAATTATCATGATAATGATAATGTGGTATATCGCACATCACTAGACTGCCTTTACTGTAGATTTTTGTTAGTATAGACTTCCAGTCACTGGAGGAAGAGATCAGACTCCATTGTCACCTCCAACACAAGAACATTGTCTCCTACTATGGACAATTTTGCTGAGTAAACCAGCGAATTCAAACATGACTGTTGTGTACTGTGCTATAAAAAGCAACTTTTGTGATTCCTTATTTGGAAATTACACACTCTAACAGCCAAATTTACCCATGCATAGGACCTACAGTATGTACATACAGGAGTTTACACATACATCCTATCACAACAGGTAGCCTGTCAGACCTACGCACCAATGAATGTGGACCACTGTTGGAAGATGAAGGTACCATCAAGTTCTATACTAAACAGATCATGGATGATATCAAGTACCTTCGAGAGCAGTTCGATAGTTCACCGAGACATCAAGGGGGGATAATATACTAGTCAAAATGTACACTGGTCAACTAAAGATATCTGATTTTGGAACATATAAGAGGCTAGCTGGACTACAACACCAGATGGCTTCTTTTAAGGGTAAGTAGTGAATATGGACACTTGAGGACACCTGTGTAATCACGACACTTTGTTGTAGTGTAGAGCATCAATTTTACATGGTTCCAATGTACTTCCATATAAAGAATGCAACCCTAGCCCTCCAAGTACGTACATAGTTAACCTCATGCAGTGTGTATTCAAGCCTGCAGTGAAGCAGCTACACCAAGTTCTAAATGTACAGATCAATAACGTTGGTTCCTGATATACAGTACGTACTAGAGCTGGGTGATATACTCTACTGGTATTGTTAGTAATCTGCGGTATTTAAGTCATACCGGTTTTGATATTGCCTGTTTTTTTTTTGTTTTTTAAAATACTGCCATACCGTCTGGGCACTATGGCCTCCCTTTGGGCTTGTTTCATCCCATATTTAGAAGGCTACCAGACATGTGACAATGTTTGTAGGTAGGTGCTGATGTAGTCAGCTAACCAAACTATGTAAACAAGTTTGTTTGTGGTAATTTGTACCTGAGGTATGCTGACCTACCATGGGTATTTGGTGCTTTTGTTGAGGTAAATGGCAGTTACTTTAATACGAATGGCTTTTGCATTAATACTGCGAAACTTAGTAATACTGTGATATTTGTTATGGAAGGTATACCATTTGCTATTTTTCAATACCGCCCAGCACTAGTGTGTACATATTGGCAATTTTCAAACTTCAGTGATTTCAACTTTTAGCCAACCAAATCTGCTCTGAACACTTTCAAATGATAAAGTACAAAAAAGGAATGATCCACTTCTCTTTCTGCCATAAGCAGGAATGATGAGTTATGTAAGAAATTGTTAATACTATGCCACAAGAGATTATCATATTATGTGACCTAGTCTGAGAAAACCGGTCTTATTGCCCATGTCAGCAGATTCGATTTTTCAACCAGGACACAAAGCTACATAAACAAACTATCCATACCATGATCAAAATCAGCTAGACTTGAGTGGTCTAGTCTTGCTGGCTGCTTTTCCCCAAGCACAGTGGCAATCCATACGCGTGGTGTGGGACCTTAATGGAGCTCTGGTCATCCTGGGGATGACTGTATGTGGCTGTACAGCTCTGTGGTATTGAATAAGTACCTCTGCTATGAATTTCCTTTCATTTTAGCCAATTTTGAGACCTCAATGGCCAAAACTTGGCCTAATTCATCCCTATGCCTTCCTTTTACATTTTTGAACACCATCTTTCCCGCCTTCCAGGCCCCCACCTCCCACCCAATTTGCAGCTCGCCTGATATAGTCAACCTCATGAAAATTTGGTGCACATAGCTTCAACCATTGGCGAGTTACAACACACTAAATACTTAAAACCAACGTTTCTCGGTACTTTTAAATAGGTGATAAGCCCGGTTTTCCCAGACTGGGTCACATATGATGTTTTATTGCTAATCTCTTGCTTCCTTCCTGTTAACCTTTACCATTTCCTACCTGGTGTATAGTCACTTCCTGTGTGACTTCCTGATTGTTCTATTAGAATATCCTAACCAGAGAAGCAGTTGTATGTACTATGTTGTATGGTTGCTTCTAAAGTTTCAAATTTCATGGGTAGAACTACTTTAAGTATTCCAAAGGTTTCTACAACAGTAAATATACAGCTTCATCTCTGTACAGTGTATTACTACTTTGTTGTGTACTTTAGTTTGCCTCAGGGTGTATCTTGTGAGACTTTCAAACTCATATAGTTCAAATCAGTACATCCTTATTGTACTGCTATTACTTTGGTTGTTCTCTCTCTCTCTCTCTCTGTCTGTCTGTCTGTCTCTCTCTGATTTATTGTCAGTCTTGAGGTTCCACTCAGAACTATCCTCACTTATCTCATACAGTATACACTGATATTATTCTATTCACTCATAATGAAAGTGAAGGAGTATTCTACTCTATACAATATCACATGCATATGATAACAATGATACTTTCAATATATAGTAGTTTCTCAATACACTAGTTGATAATCTGTTGTCAGTAACAAAGGTTTCTATTATTTTAGTTTGTAAAAAAAAAAAAGGATTTTAGTGGATAATTATATATGCTAGCCGGGGTACTGACTGCCTTTACAGCATGCTATCCACATTATGTTCTGTGTTGAATTAGCCATTATTGTTAACAAGCGTATGGTGAGATCATTTCGCATGTGATGTGGTCACATGATATAAACTAGTTGTGCTGTCTAACCATCCTTCCTCTTTTCTGATTGGATCATTAGCTTATCCATTGGGAGTTGTTCATTACAGCATTGTCAGTAAAATAGATAACAGTTTTGAAGTGTGACACATCATACAATTTCCCAAGTATAACTGTGACATTGGCTTTGTACATACCATATGCTTAAAAATTGAACCTACCTTAAAGTATTGGCTCAACTACACCTACAAGTACCTGGTGAATGGTGTATGGCTAAAATGGCCCAGATGTTTTCATCAGAGACAACGAAGTTGCCATTCTCATATTTCTTACTGAATCTATTAAAATTGTATCCTAAAAAGAACAGTATAATTTAATGCGTCTTTGACAAGATGTACAAATTAATTTTCAGAAACTTGCCGTTTTTTTCCAATGCAAATCTTGCAAAATGGTATTACTATTAAGGTGCTGTATTTGTGTATGTCGTATTCATTTCCAGTGAATTAGTTGTATATTATCACATCCTTGTCTCATATGCTATTAACCGATATAATGCAGCATTTCATTATTTCAAATAGGTAGTGATGTCACATCCTTGTAATATTCAGGTACGATGCAGTTTATAGCTCCAGAGGTGATCACAGCTGGACAGAAAAGGTATGGTCCTCCTGCCGATATCTGGTCACTAGAGTGTACTGTGGTAGAAACGGCAACTGGTAAATCACTATTCTATGATGTAAGTACTGGAGGGGGTGTATATGCTGTATGTTTGTGTGCAGTTTAGAAAGATACAAATTGTTGCTTCTCTATGATATCTTTTAATAACTCGTGTATCTATTTTCTTCCACAACATTGTTTGACATGGTTCGCAGTGTAACTACAATAGATGTAAATCTCTTTAATAGCTAACAGGTAAAGCTAAACAAGTATTATTATGCTATTAATATACACCTTTGCTTGTGAAATTAAGAAGGTTACATGCATTGATTACAATTATACATACCCATTTTTTAAACCAGGCGCGCACCCACAGCTGGCTTACTGAAATTGTTTTCGTAAAAGTGTGTGTGGTGTGTGTGTGTGTGTACCCTATCTACTTATGTTTGTCTGTACGCACCCACGTGAGCAAAATCATTAACCAATGGTAAAAACAGCTTTTACATAATAAGTAAAAGCAAAATGAAGTCGGTGTTAAACTTCTGCACTGGTGAACTTTGCTCTGAGGTGGTTTCTTTTTGGTGGACTGAAATATGGGTGTGGCAGCTTTCCTCAGACTTTTAAAACTACCTTCCCTTTGAGGTTTTCAGGCATTTGACAACTGAAGAACAATGGTGCAGGCCTCGTACACTACCAGGAATAGCCTATCGCTTCAAGTTGAAAGAGGGCACATCCCTTACGTACGCGAACGAAAATGAAGAGCAGTTTTGAGGCTTTGTCAAGAGAATTTGTGGGGAAAACATGATAGTCAAACAGTTTAGAAGATACTCTGTGTGTTTGTTGGTAAAAGCGGTCTGTTTAAGAAGCAGTGCATAGCAATGTGATTGAACGAATTACAAAAATTTCATCAATTACAAAACACAATAATTAGCTATTAATATGATTGCACAACCCAAAACTACCCTATGGTAAAATATTAATACATAGTTGGTTAATTCATAATAGCATATACTATCTATGATTAATTCCAGGTGAGTTAGCTAGCTGCATGGTGCCTGGTTTTTAGAAGTAGCACAACATCAACTTGTTTAAATATTACTTTCTTTTTTAACCCAGGCACGCATCCACAGCTGGCCTTGTGGGCACTCGCATGGTTTATTGAAATTGTTTTCCTATAAGTATGTGTGTGTGTGTGTGTTGTATGTATTTTTATTTGTCTTTCCGCACCAAGAAAGTGTCTTACATATTGGTGTGTATGGCTAGTTATTTGTGAGTGTGTGTGTTGGATGTGTGTATGTCTGGGTGTGTGTTTGTGTGTTAGTGCTGCCACAATATAGAAAGACTCTATATCATATATCACCAAGGTTTATGTCACGATATGAACATATATCACAATATAGAACTAACTGTAACATTTACAATACAAACATATACATATTCTTCATTGCAAGTTTAAATGTACCGTATAGAGGGAAACTTTGGTGGGAGGTAACTTTGGCGAATTTGGCGATTCACTACAAAATTCACCAAAGTTATAGAGGGAAAGTTTGGCAGGAGTAAACTTTGGCGATATACCATGTAGAGGGAAACTTTGGTGGGAGTAAACTTTGGAAAATAGCAAGCTAAATCGCAATCGCTACAATAGCTATTTCTGATGCATTTTCCTAAGTGACACTTTGAAGTACATGTCTTTCAAAAGAGTCTTCCCCTATCCTTAAATACTTGAACCCAGTGTCGTTTTTTTTCCTGAGTAATCTATGTACTGGATTCATTATCATGCATATATTCAGTGTTCACTATCTTCACAATACACATTCTTCAGGTGTTGCTATTGGAGTCAGATAAACCATATCAACCATCCTAAATCAGTATTCATAGTGCTGACTACTTCACTGATGATGTAAGTGCAGTAATACCTATTGTATGGTACATCATTGATTGTTTGATTTGTTGTGGTTCATATTAGTGCTGTGCAATATACTGAGTATTTAGTTAAACCACGGTATCTGATTTTGATAACATTTAATTTCGCAATTCTGTGGATTATAGTGTTTTTTTAACCTTTAAAGGTGCATAAGCCACTATAGTTGCTATATAAAAAATTATTTTAAAAAGGAAAACGCATTGCATGATGTTTACGAAGCAAGAACTGTTCGAAAAGCACCTTTGCAATCAAAGTTGCCACTATAAATAATACCGACGGATTCCATTATGAAGGAAAGCTATCATGTGCTACCACCAAATTCATACCTTTTACTGTCAGTAAAGGTGAATGGGACAGAAAGGAGGACACTGTTAAGTCCATGAAGAATGCATTATACATACCAAATGGCATATGTCCAGCTGAAGAGACGTGAAACAGTGAAAAAGTCAAGCCCGTATGTAGCCTTAGCCATTATCAAGTTATGCTTGCCTGAAGGCGTCGGTCAGTTGGTTACTCCGTCAGTCAGTAGAAATTACTGTTTAATTTTTTTTTCATTCCATAGCAACTTTTTGAAAGCGTTTTGTTGGCTTAGTTTTACTAAACCAATACTGCCTCATTTTTATCAGGGAAAAATGAGGCAGGTTTTTTGGGGGTTTTCTTGGGCCACACCCTAACCTTTGTAGTCCATACTATGATAAAGTTTCATTTTATATTTATAACTAGCCATTTAAAAAATTAAAAATTTTAAAAGGAAGTAGGGATTGATATAATATACATGCTACAAAAATGTAAGGCAACAAGCTCAAAAATGTTACAGCTGAAATGAGAAATGATCCAGCAGTAAAAAGTAAGGAAACAAGATTAGACAACTATGTACTTGCTAAAATGAGACACACTTTAATCCATATTATTGGCTAGCATCTTGAAATGAGACCATCAAATTAGCCAAAAGTAGAGATTAGAGTGTGTTTAGCAAGTGATCGTCTAATCTTGTTTCCTTACTTTTTACTGTTGAATCATTTCTCATTTCAGCTGTAACATTTTAAGCTTGTTTCCTTACTTTTGTAGCATGTATATTATACAAATCCCTACTTCCTTTTAATTTTAAAATGGCTAGTCTGTAAACTTTTTTTGCCTAGCTAGCTAACTATATTATACTCTTTTTGTTTTTAAATATCACTTGAAGCAGCTGTCTTTTACCTTTGTACGCAATAAGCACCTCTAAAAGTAATTATCATTTTGTCTTTTAAAGCTATTACAGCAGCTGTTAAAGGCTTCATCTGCATTTCTGATGGCCTAAATGTTGATGATTTTACAGTAAAACATTGCTGGAGAGCCCACCATTAAGAGTGGAACCCTTGCTCTTAGAAGTCTGGGTCCTGAGGTGGATCCACCCCTCAAAAACATTATTAGCTAGCTAGTACCCAACAAGAAAGCTAAACTGGTACATAAAATGACTACCCAGCATTAATAAATGCTAGAGGCAACTCCTTGGGTACTACACCCATTCACCATTGTCTTACACACATGTACTCACACTTCATTAAATCACGTGTTTGTGTTGTAGCATGTACTATTAAGTGTCTCAATTATTAATTATCCTTTGAGAACAAAAAAGGCGAATGAATGATGAAAGCAAACAGCATGGTGCAGTGGACAGAACATAATCGGAATAACAGATTCATGAATTTGCCGTCATTACCTTAGCTGTCTGAAATTTCTGGAGGCATACACCTAGTGCAACTGGGTCTTACAGCAGGCAGGCTGGCAGACAAAATCCAGGTGAATTAAAAAATTTTTGAAACTCACTGTACATCAAAACATTCGACTTTTTGCTTCGTTGAACCAAGGTACAGCATCATTACAGCAGTGCTGATGCATTCCAGGTGGTTTTTGCAGGTAAAACCTATTGCAAGGCCATTTTTAAGGTGCGATAATCCATGAAACCATATGATTTCTTACCAACTCCTACTATATAGTACTATTGTATTGTGTGATGACCAAGCGTCAGTTTTCATTGTGGAATTCTACATGCACCATGCCAACATGCATGGCACTGGAAAATGGTCATTGTATACTTGCATCACTGTAACATGCATGCTGCATGATACATGCACCTCACATACATAGAACACTCTTGTTACCATAAACATGCATGGGTTTGCATGGTAAATGCGTGTAACATGCACAATATTTTGAGCTAGGCATACTGAATATACATAAAGATTTCAGTCCAGAAACATGTAAAATACCTATAGCTTCTGAGGGGCTGCTGTGCCCCCGAGACACCCTGCTTTATGTAGCTACCTACTACCCTGGTCATTGTGTACCCCCTTGTCAAACCCTGGATCCACCCCTTGTAGGTGACCCAATCACAAAAGGCTTGCAGTTACCAAATATCAACTTAAGTGGCGTTTTACGTTCATACTGTATGTGCAAAGTGGCCTGCAGGAACTTTGACAGTTTCAATCAATTGCACAAAAAATGTTCAGAAACTGTTAAACCAGGTGTGCCTACAGTTGGCCTTTGGTGGATGGTCACCTAGTTTACTGAAATTGCTTTCGTAAAAGTGTGTGTGTGTGCCTGCCTGCCCGCCGGCCTGCCTGCCTACCTACCTAGTAATTTTATGTATGCTTGTACATATGCACTTGTGTGAGTAAACCCATCCAAAGGGAAATCAATCAACATGTTAGATTTGAAAGTCTGTACTTAACTTCCGCACAGGTAAACTTTGCTCTGAGGTGGTTTCTTCTTGGCTGTCTGAAATACGCATCTGGCGACTCTACAAACTTTGTGAGGAACACTGTGTTTTTACTGAAATTGGTGCAGTAATATGTTGTTACACTAAAAATACATATTACTCGTTACTTTTACGCGATGTAGCACGCTACAATTACATATTACTTACTGAAAAAAGTAACGAGTTACACATTACTCGCTACTCTGAGGGCTGTAACTAGTAATAATATTACATATTACATTTGTTTGTTACAAACTATAAAGTAAGTCTAACCTTCTAAATACAATTTACCAGCCTACAACTACAAGTGACATGGGCAAGACACGTGTTTCTCTGGTGTAGTTCAGCCACAAATGCATACTTTGTTGTAGTATCTTGGCCTCAAGGGCACTCCCCATACACTATCATTCTTTGTCCATGCCTATAACGCTATCTCCAGTCTTGTCTGGACCCAAATTGCCATCAATCACGTGCTTGGATACAATACGCCTTAAAAAGAAGTAACGCATTACATTCATTACAATTTCCGGATGTAATATCCGCTACATATTACTCACTAATTTGTCATGAAACGTTATATTACTCATTACTGTAAAAGTAATAATATAACGTAACGCATTACATTTGTAACGCTTTACCCCCAACTATGTTTACCATTAAGTTATGGGAGTTTACACATGGGCTATGTGTAAAAGCCACAGTCGTACCTCTTGTCAATAGAAGGGTTGATAAATATCAGGAGCTTATAAGTGTAAATACGTAGCTAGAGAACTATATACACAAAATGGCTGCATTCATGGTGAAAATTAGTCTGCAACATATATTAATTGTAGGAATCCCAATCACAAAAGTCTTATAGTTACCACTAAAACCAATAATATCAACCATTAAAACTTGAGTACCTTTTAACAAACTTTGGTAGCTTCAATGAATTACTCAAAAGTGTCAGAAATTGTTGTTGCTTTCTTTCCTTTGTTGGTTTTGATGCACAAACTACAGTGTAAATGTGTAACTCATTATCTCCTCATACAGCATATCTATTCCTGTATGTGTTACATCATTTTGCTGAAAACTTTTAAATATTTTCCAACTCTCATGCCCAGAAGCGAGCTGTGCACAGTGTGTACAGTGGGTGGTGGTGTTGAGAACGAATGAATGCATTATGCCCCAAAATTTAGAGGAAAAACATTTACCCATGCTATTCATTTTCATGAAAAAAAATTTAGTGTAGTAAAACAAAACATATTACAGTAATTCACTTAATTTTCGTGCAAAAAATTTTCATGTAAAAATATTCTTATGATTTACTTGAATGACTGCTCTATTAGAATAATTCAATCTTGCGTAAACAAATCCGCATGAGAAACTTTCATTCAAGTTTTATATACGAAAGATATTTTACAACGAAAAACAGCAAATTATGGTAATGCAAGACTTCACCCTCCAATATTCCTCAATATGGATTTTAGAAAACCAATCCAAATAGCACTTCAATTATTTTTAAATGAACAATTTTGAGCTAATGCAACTCACCAAGAGTAGTATGTATGTAGTTGTATGAGGTTTACACCAGAGATTATATCAGAGCATTCACTGTAGTAGTAGCTGTCTTTGACTTTCCCTCCAAACAAGATAGAACTTTTGAAGGGACCAAGAGTACTTATTATGCTACCCAAAGTAGACAGCTCTGAAAACTAGCCTCGCGAATACTGAGGCTTTAAATGATAGTTTTGCCCATTTTATAAAATGTAGTTAAATACAGACAGACATGTTATAAGGTCATGTTGGATAACTATTGTATTAGAGTAATTTAAAGTGTTACACTCAAGCTGCTACTGTTGCTTTCATTACACAATGTGATGTATTTCACAGGTTCTGTGATCTGGTGTCCACTATGATGAGTAATAAATGAAACTCCTATTAACTCAATCACTCACAAGGAAGACTTATAAGTGAGGCACTCTCGTCTTACTAAGGAGGATTCATCGTTGATGGAGAAGGAATAATATTATCTGCTTGTTTCCATTTGCCTACATGCAGTTGTAGTGACAAGTTAATGCTGTTCTACTTCCATAACCAGGAACCATGTAGCTAGCTGTGTATAGCTGGAATTGATCAACAATATAATGTATATGCTATGTTCCTTAGCAATAGGTTTTTGCTTTGTAATAATGCATACAGAATTGTCAAGATTTCAGAACTAGTGAATTCTTTAATTCATTGTGAGAAATAATGTCCAGAAAATTTTTGGTCAATTATACCAGGTGTCAGACCATTATTGGATTTATCCGAAAATACCAGTAGTGTCATTCAAAGTGTAGCAGAGTTTACATTAGGCTAGGAGAAGGCCAGACGTGATGGTATTGACATGTAATTGAGTTATTTGTTTTTGGTCTATGGTGACCACAAAGGCATACCAAAGGTGTACTCTGAGGTTAATACTTTACTATGCTGTGCCAGCCTTCTTGCATCAGTCATCTGTACTACGGTAGTAAAATGTATTAACCTGATTGCCATTAGTACTTTTATTTGTGTGGTATTCATGATTACTTGTACAGCCAGTTTATACTTTAAGTTAGAATGAACAAGATAACAGTGTGAGATTATTCACTTACATGTGTTCATACACTGTGTTAGGGATAGACCTACAATATTTTCTAATCCATAGTAGCATAAGGAATGTTGGAATATTAAATAGACATGAGGCTATTATGCTCCAAAAATTGAGCATTATGCTTTTGAGCAGTGCTAAAAAAATCACCTATTATGTTTTTGAAAATTGACCATTGTTCCCAAAATTTGCCACCATAATTATTAGCTAATAATGCCAGTTTATTGCTGTATCAGACTATTTTCATTGATGTTTAAGCTTCAAATAGTCTTGAATTCTTTAGCTGGTTGCTGTATTAGAGTATTTCATTTCAATATGACTGCTTTATTAGAGTAAATAATATTCAGTGACTTCTATCAGAGTTTCTGATTGCTCTGTTAGAGTATCTCAATCTTTTTTAAAGGAATTGTATATATATATATACAATCTGCAGATTTTCGTAACTGTTAAAGCTTTGTAATCACCTCAACATGCTAGTGTAATTCCTGATTCCCACACATACATATTATGCCCAAAATTGTGCTGGCATAATTGCCGCATCCCTAATATTAAAGTAAGTGTAAGGCCTTGACAGAAGTCTTTCTGACTCATTCTTGCAAAACCCCTTATAACTGACATAGAAGCTCTTTTATGTGACCAGTAACCTTTTAAAATATTGTAGTGTCAGTGAGTGGTCGAATAGTATCAGCTCTGCAGTATATAGGTGGACCCAATGTTTGCATAAGCAAACATTCAAGTTGGTAAAAACACAGGAAAAGAGAAACAAAAAAAGTCCAGTCATAATTGTTGATGTCCACTCAAATTTCACAATGGCCTGACTTACGTCAGTACATGTCTAGAAATGTTGTTTCGCACATTGTGATTATGTTGTTGTGTATTGCTAAGGAGCTACTATTGGAACACACTGCTTTAAACACCTCATTAAGGATATTCTAGGATACACCAACAACCAAGGTACAATTCTTTAAGCCATCAGCCTATTAAATTTCTAGGAAAGGTAGAGTCTATAATGACTGTGCCATGCTTTAAAGCTTCTATTATGTTTGCGACTGCTCTATTAGTGTTTGTGGTCATAAATGTGGTTAGGAGGTTTACTGTTCTATTAGAGTATCTCAATCTTTGAATGCATACATTATGTAAAGGAACTACAAAGTTGTTGTTTCCATGACTCTGCTAAACATCACAAACGTTTGCTTGTTATGTTGTAATTGTGCTTAATATTTTAAACAGCCTGTTGTGCCCATACATTATATAATTACATCCATTAACTGGTACAATAACACCTCTTTAAAAAACTCTCAAGTATTGAACAACGAGTACAACACAACAGCAGAATTATGTGGAAACAAAAGCTCTGTGGTAACTTGACAATAACATATACACTGAGATACTCTAATAGAACAGTCAACATCCTAACTACATGTATGACCACAAACACTCTAATAAAGCAGTCACAAGAGGTAATTTTTATTTAAAAGCACAATAATTAGCAGCCATAATAGACACTGCCATTTCTAGAGATGTCAATTTAATGGGTTGAGAAGCAGAGATTGGTTTACAGAACTGTACCTTGGTGCATTCTGGCTTATATCCAGGTGTATCTTGGTGTATCCTGTAATATAAGTAATGTATAAACTTTACACTAAGTAGGCTGCATCAAATATGCCAGCATAATAATAAAAACATAATAGGATGGAGTGCTGGATTTTTCAAACTATGCCATGGAAATGGATCAATACTCTGTAATAGAACAGTCACTTTGTAGTAAAATACTCTAATAGAACATTCACTGTTCCAATTTTGTAAGAAATGCTGCTAACCTAGGAGCATAATGGAACACCTGAGCGGCATAATAGGTGAAAGTTTTGGGAAATTCCTGAAAGCGTTTTTGGCAAAATTTTGAGCATATTTTATTGAGTCTAGCACTGAAGTGTTTTCTTTTAGCCAGTTTGAAATAATTATGGGTCATTCCATGTGAAACCAATTCAGCAGGAGTTTGATGAAACTTGGTGTGTTTGTAGTACCTGTAGTGATCATCATTTATACAAATCTCTAGTCCCCTACACCACATGGCTTTTGATTTATGATGACAAATATTTTGAATATTTGATCCTTTTGGGCACATGCAAAATTTGCAGGAAAACTCAATTGGAAATTTTAGCAATTTTTTTAATTTGATTTTTTTGTACATCAAATAATATTATTGTGGATAAAGCAACTATTAAACCTTCTTGCTGTGAAGTTTCACACCCAAAGCTTCTTTCTGTTAGGAGATACGGATGATTTTATCAGACCATGTAGTGATTTCACAATGCGTGGGACACCAATTAACTTACAAATGGGGGTGATTTGTTTAGGGGATGGAATGCTTAAAACTAAGTATTTAAACAATGATACATGTTATTTAATTGAAGAAAAGGACCAGAAAAACTTGATTTAACTATCAGATTCTGAGAAGTCTCTTTGTGCATATTTTTAGACAGTAGGAATGGAATTATTTGTAAACGAAGTGATCATGATTTGTCACTAGTAACTCACAGAACTCAATGCATTACTATGAAAAATTAGCTAGCTTGTAATGTATTAGACAGTAAATTGACCAAATCTCTGGAACCATTCAAGATATCAAGCTGAAATTTTGACACAAGATAGATAAACACCCAGTGCCTCATTTTAGCTACAAAAGCAATGTACCAAAAGGGATGGTTTTCCAAAATTGGGTCACTATTAATGGTACACATAAATATACATCTGATCCAAAACAGCCAAGCTGTAAAAAAAGAGTGAGGCCTTCAGAAAGGCTATGGTGAAAAAATATTTGAAATCCAAGGTGGCGGCCAAGAAATGGCTGTGATGGTAGGTTAATGATAAAAATTTTAATAATGACAATTCAGGTGAATTTGGTGTCGCTTGGTCTTGGCACAAAATTCACCTGAATTGTCGTTATTAAAATTTTTACCATTAACCTACCATCACAGCCATTTCTTGGCCGCCACCTTGGATTTCACATCTTTTTTCACCATAGCCTTTCTGAAGGCTGCACTCTTGTTTTACAGCTTGGCTGTTTTGGATTAGATTTCACATCTTTTTGTATTTGTATACCCCAAAGCCGGCCTATGGCTGGCTTTAGGGCTTTTTAACCTATCATTTTTTCTTTACCATAGGAAGAAGAACAAGATGAAGCAGATTTCAAATACTTTAACTAATACAGATTTTATCAGTAAAATTAATGTACAAATTATATATATATAATAATACAAATACATACATTTATTACATGTCAGTTACTTCCTATGGATAACTTGTTTGCAACTGATCTCTCTACTGGGTGACTTGAAATGTAGCTGAACTTGTACAGGGTGGTTTTTTTGTAGCTGAATTCTCTACAAGGTGATTTGTTTCTTACTGATATCTCAACAGGGTTACTTTGTCTGGCTTATCTCTCTAAAGGGTGATTTGTTTTTGTAACTGAACTCTCTGCAGGGTGATCCTTCTAGCTGATCTCACTACAGGATGACTTGTTTGTAGCTGAACTATCTGCACGGTGATTTCTTTGTAGCTGAACTCTCTACAAGGTGATCCTCTAGCTGATCTCTCTATAGGACGACTTGTTTCTAGCTGAACTCTCTACAGGGTGATTTGTTTGTAGCTGAACTCTTTACAAGGTAACTTCTTCTAGCTGATCTTTCTACAGGGCGATTTGTTTGTAGCTGAATTCGCAGCTGAACTCTCTACATGGTAGTTTCTTTGTAGCTGAACTCTCTACCAGTGGCGGATCTAGGAATATATAAAGGGGGTTTCCAGTTTAGAAGGCGCACATATCCACTGCATAGGAGGCGGACGGATGTTACAATTGGGGGTGCCCAAAATTTATGGTGGTATAGTAGTAAGTGTGCGAAGCACACCAAGCATGCTTCGAGCATGCTGATTCTAGGGGGTCTAGGGCATGCACCCCCCGAAAATTAGGTGTCAGGAGATTGAATTTGGAGGCATTTTCGGCGGTTTTAGCTGTTAATCAAATCTAATCCAAAACAGCCAAGCTGTAAAAATAGTGTGCGGCCCTCCAAAAGGTTATGGTGAAAAAATGTGGAATCCAAGGTGGCGGCCAAGAAATGGCTGTGATGGTAGGTTAATGGTAAAAATTTTAATAATGACAATTCAGGTGAATTTTGGTGACGCTTGGTCTTGGCACAAAATTCACCTGAATTGTCATTATTAAAATTTTTACCATTAACCTACCATCACAGCCATTTCTTGGCCGCCACCTTGGATTTCACATCTTTTTTCACCATAGCCCTTTTGAGGGCCGCACACTTTTTTAACAGCTTGGCTGTTTTGGATTAGATTTCACTTCTTTTTGTATTTGTATACCCCAAAGCTGGCCTATGGCTGGCTTTTGGCGCTTTTTAAACCTATCTTTTTCCTTTACCACAGGAAGAAGAAAAGATGAAGTAGATGTTAAATACTTTAAATATTTCTGAATTTATCAGTAAATGTATATACAATTTATATATATATAATACATATATTTATTACAGAACTCTCTGCATGGCGGTTTCTTTGTAACTTAACACTCTACAAGGTGACTTCTTCTAGCTGATCTCTCTACAGGGTGAATTGTTTGCAACAGAACTATCTACAAGGTAACTCTTCTTCTAGCTGATCTCTCAACAGAATGATTTGTTTGTAGCTGAACTATCTACAAGGTAACTCTTCTTCTAGCTGATCTCTCAACAGGGTAATTTGTTTGTAGCTGAACTATCTACAAGGTAACTTCTTCTAGCTGATCTCTCTACAGGGTGATTTGTTTGTAGCTGAATTCTGTACAGGTGATTTGTTTGCAGCTGAGCTCTTTACAGAATGATTTCTTTGTAGCTGAACTCTCTACAAGATAACTTCTTCTAGCATTTTCCACAGGGTGACTTGTTTGCAGCTGAACTCTCTACATGGTGATTTCTTTGTAGCTGAAATCTCTACAAGGTGAATTCTTCTAGCTGATCTTTCTACAGGGTGATTTGTTTGTAGCTGAATTTTCTACAAGGAAACTTCTTCTAACTGATCTCTGTACAGGGTGAATTGTTTGTGGCTGAACTGTCTACAAGGTAACTTCTTCTAGCTGATCTCTCTACAGGGTGATTTGTTTGTAGCTGAATTCTGTACAGGTGATTTGTTTGCAGCTGAACTCTTTACAGAATGGTTTCTTTGTAGCTGAACTCTATACAAGGTAACTTCTTCTAGCTGATCTTTCTACTGGGCGATTTGTTTGTAACTGAATTTTCTACAGGCTGATTTGTTTGCAGCTGCATGAACTCTCTATACATGGTGGTTTCTTTGTTGCTGAACTCTCTACAAGGTGAATTCTTCTAGCTGATTTCTCTACAGGGCAATTTGTTTGTAACTGAAGTCTGTACAAGGTGCTTTTTTGTAGGTGATCTCACTGCAGGTTGATTTGTTTGTAGCTGAACTCAATTTGCTTGTAGCTGAACCCCTTACATTGTGTCTAGTTTCTAGCTACTAGCTGATCTCTCTACAGGGTGATTTGTTTGTAGCCGATCTATACAAGGTGATTTGTTTGTAGCTGATCTCTCTGCAGGTTGATTTGTTTGTAGCTGAACTCTCTACAGGGTGATTTGTTTCTACCTGATCTCTCTACAGGTTGATTTGTTTGTAGCTGAACTCTCTATAAGGTGATTTGTTTGTAGCTGATCTCTCTGCAGGTTGATTTGTTTGTAGCTGAACTCTCTACAGGGTGATTTGTTTGTAGTGGAGAAATGGATTATTATTACAAATATGCTATACAAAATTCTAACTAGCTTAACTACCAAACTAATTACTTTAACTACAAAACTAGCTACCTTAACTACAAAACAACCTTAATTAATAACTTAGTTCAACAAGTCTATGCCATCTTCTAGGCATAAGCCATAATGCCTCAGGATCATTTTGGCATTAGCTATATCGCCAGAGAGTAACTGACAAGCGCTGAAGCAATTGTTTCCTTGCTAACTGTCTGGCCACTTTTAACAGTGGTACGGTCGGCAATCGTGGATAAGGTTGATAAAGCAAAGGGTGTCCAAATACCAAACGACTCGCAAACCAGGGGATAAAATTCACCACCATGGTTGTCAACAGTTTCCAAATAATGGTCATCCTTAGCCTCCTCACCGGCAGCAGCAGCTACCCCAGCCTTAGATGCAGCAGCGAAAATAAAGGAAGGCTGAGTTGTGCACCTGACGGAGAGGTCAAACTAAGCAGGACGGCCTAGAGTAAAATCAAATTTTGTCCATGTCTTCTAGTGAAAATAACGCGAAATACCTTGAATTCGATCGATTTTTCGCCATCGTAATTTACAATGTAATTCTTTTGGGCCAAAACTCTCTCTCAAGCATTGAGAGGTTGTCCACTCTTACTTTGGAGTATAGGTAGTTTAATATAATTAATTAATATTTTGTAGTGGCGTCGCGCGCATCGCAGATCGACGAAAAAAAGACGTTTCGTGATCTGGAGCACAGAAGACTTGCAGGAAATACTGCAACATTTGCTGTAGTGATCACCTCCAAGTCAAGTACCTGTGTGCAGAATATGGTGTGGATTGAAGTTTGTTGACCATCTGGCTGAGACCAGCCTCTCCTGATTTATTATTATTATTATTGCTTTATGGTGTAAACACACCAAAGGTCTGTTGGTAACATGTACCAACAGCCGCGAAAGTACATTACATTACATTACTTATTTACCTACTTACTTACTTACTTATATACACACATACATACAGATTCTACAAGTAGTTCAGGTTTGAGGTGGGTGGACGTGACTGGTGGCATCTTGAGCAAGGACAGAGATAGTGTAATGAGCAATTGTTGTTATCTTCAAAGTTAGTTATAAAATGATCCCAGAGAAAAGTTTTTAGTTTTGATTTTAGCAGAGGAAACGTTAGATCCAAGTTAAGGATAGGCATCAATGGCGGATCCAGGATGGGGCATTTGGGGCAAATGCCCCCCCCCCCCCCTTCAAGAAATTGCATACAAGATCGAGATACTCTAATAGAGCAGTCAATTACTCTAATAAAGCAGTCACAATGTTCATGAGGCAGTGCAGCTTACTTATGAAGCTATAAATAGGATTTTATTTTACATAACATACGTGATATAATATATTTGGTAAAGGATAACTGACTATTATTGTTGTGACCTTTTTTTTTTTTTTGCGCTTTAACTTTTTTCAGCAAGGTTCCCCCCTCTTTCCAGACTCTGGATCCGCCCCTGGGCATGGCATTCCAGAGAGTTGGTAAAAATTCGATACAAACATTGAATTGATTTAGCAAAAATTCCTCCGCGATCCAACAAATACTGCAGTCTCGTGCACATAAGCACCTTTAAGTGTGTTGAATTATGGAAATGATTACTCAGTACAAGTACAAACTTCCAGCGAAGGCTAGATTACGAGCACTTTAATCAATTACGGCATGCGAAACGCGATTTATTGCACAAAACCAAGGCTCTCGTAACTAATATAATTTTACAAAAATGTTGTGAAATATATACTTGACAACTACTCTGAGTGCAGTTAAATAAACATGTTTGTGATTGTCAGTGACATTATGTATAAAAAATCAATTTCTGACTGTTCTATAGGAATATTTGACTGCTCTATTGGAGAGTTTCCTTCATGCAAGTTATACATATTGTAGCTATGTGGCGTTGGTGTAAATTGACGTATATAATTAATTTTAATGATAGCATATTGCATTGTATAGTAAAATCATTGTGCCTTTTTCTGAAAATCTTCTTCCTCATAATTTATATACTCAACAGGGTTAAAGGTATAGTCTAGACATAGCATCTGCATTTTCATTTTGATATGCAATGTACTATTTGGTATGTATAATACTGATCCTATACATATGTATGGGGGCAGTATTAGCAATAATTATAGTATCAAAAGCAGAAACCAAGGGTTTGCTCCAATTCCATAGTTGATGGTAGGGAAGAGTAGCTCTGCTGACTACTGTAAGGATATGTAAAATAAAATCTAAAGTTGAGATGTATGCCTAAAAGCAATCTTCAAGACAACAGTTTAATGTACGTACATATTTGTATATCCTATCTGTGTGGGCCACTCTTATACATTCCATGTAATGTTCCAAACTACTAAAATTCTACCTCAAAAACTTCAAAATCAGGACCCAGCCCAGAACAAATTTTCAACTATTTGAATTTTGTGAACAGATCTATATTAGTATGACAAAGTCATTGTGATAATTACTCTAAATTCAGTGACATATGACTACTGCTCTTATTAAATGTTGATCTAATCCATTATAACTATGTCAATTTTTAAGTTCCAGTAAATCATCCGATTGGCATCTCATTATAACAATTAAAATTTCTTCCAAATCACAAATAACTAAACTTCATTTTTAGAGATTTTGTGTCATGGAAGTAACACTATGTTTTAATGTCTTGCACAGGATAGACATGATTGAGACTGAATAAGTTGCAATTGGTACTTTGGTACAAAATTAGCTACCAGGAAATATCAAGGCTTTGTATGATAGTTTTCCATGCAGATGTGATTTCAAGGCATGTAAAACTTGTCTGGGGAGCATACCATTTGACCTTGCATGCTACTGCATCTGAGTATCACATAAAAATAGATGATCAGATAATTATAAGCTCTAATTTAACTATCAAAAAGGTGTGCATGATTATAGCTATGCTGCATGACCTACATAGCTATAGCTATATAGATTATTATTATTATTATTATTATTATTATTATTGTTACTGAGCAGACAGCACAGCTGATATGCTCAGGAAAAAAAAAGAAGCAATCATAAAATGAATTTAGCTACGTAGTTACAAAGATTACAGTTATTGGGTTCCATACAATGTTTGCAGTTCCGCTGAAAAAGAGTCAATATTGTTGCTCTCAATGATGGAAGATGGTAAGTTGTTCCAATCTTTAATTGATCTGGAGAAAAAGCTCTGTTGGTATGAATAGGTAGATGAATTTGGTAGAATAAAACGATGTGGGTGATATAGTCTGGTGGATCTTGTCATTGAAATAAAATGAGGAGGAATTGACAGTGAATAATCTTGATGTATAATTTTAAAAAGTGCTTGTAATCTGGATATTTTACGTCTCAGCTGAAGGCTTGGCCAAGAAAGATGCTGTAACATAGCTGTGACTGAACTGAATCGATTGAAATCATTTAGGACCCATCTAGCTGCCCTACGCTGTACTTTCTCTAGCTGTTGAATATTGTTATGGTGGTATGGGTCCCAGATGACTGCAGCGTATTCCATTGACGGTCGTACTATCGTAAGGTAGGCTGTTGCTTTGATGTTAGACGAGCAGCAACTCAGATTGCGTTTCAAGAAGTTTAATGTTCTATTGGCCTTAGCAGCTATATTACTAATATGTGGAGACCATGATAGTTTGTTATCCAATATAACACCAAGGTAGGAGTGTTGGTTTGATGTACCCAAGTTGTGATTGTTTAGCTTGTAGTTGAAAATGATTGGTGATAATAATCTGGTAAACCGCATAATAGTACATTTGGTTACATTGAATCTTAATTGCCACTTAGTTGCCCATTAGATCTGGCCATGCACTCAAGATCTCTGGACTCCATCCTTGCTACAGAAATGATCATCTTACTGTGCTCACAGTGATTTATAATCATATCAAGTCAGTAACATTATGCTGAATTCTGTAGAACTTTCATTACAAGGGAGTTTTAGTTTAACAAATTGCGTTATCAGCTAACTGTAAAATTTTCCGTCAGTTATCAAGCCATTGCTGTTAGTTTATACTTGCTCTGAGCAATACCCCAAGACAGCCCATATCAACCCATCATATTTTTATCGTTTACCAAGATTATGGAACTCTTTACCAATAATTGACCTATCTCAATCACTAGATGTAATCAAACCAAAGTTGAAAGCATTTTTATGGAATAATTTTTTAGCTAACTTTGATAATACCCCCTGTACTTTTCATTACCTGTGTCCTTGTACCCGCTGCTCCAAGACTCCTGCACCAACCAACTATAATTATTTGTAACTATTATATAAATGTATGCATGTATAGTATTTGTAGTTAAGTAGTTAGTGCTCTAGGCTACCAGTGCAGGACACTGGTAGTCCTTCAGAATTGTATGTCTCTGTAATCACTATAGCCTTTACTGTATGTAATTCCAATTCTGTAAAGCAATTATTAAATTATATTAAATTAAATTAAATCATTTCCTTACTTCAGCACACCTAAAGGTGTTAATTTCCACGAAACTGCAGTATTTGTTGGATCGTGGAGGAAATTTTCGCTAAATCGGGCAAGGCTGGTCTCAGCCAGATGGTCAATAAACTTCAATCCACACCATAATCTGCACACAGGTACTTGACTTGGAGGTGATCACTGCAGTAAATGTTGCAGTATTTCCTGCAAGTCTGCTGTGCTCCAGATCACCAAACGTCTTTTTTTTTTGCCGATCGGCGATGTACGCGACGCCACTACCAAATAATAATTAATTATATGAAACTACCTATACTCCAAAGTAAGAGTGGACAACCTCTCAAAGCTTAAGAGAGAGTTTTGGCCCAAAAGAATAACCTTGTAGATTACGACGGCGAAAAATCGATCGAATTCAAGGTATTTCGCGTTATTTTCACTAGAAGACATGGACGAATTTTGCTGCCACCCTAGTGTTTTCTTGATTAGACCTACCCCTACACATGACTATAGTTTGTAAGTCGATATTTTGGTTTGCGGACCCTATTTATGACGGATTTTGCGAAGTGTGCGAAATTAAGGAGATGAAGAAAAAAACGAAGAAATTTTGTTCGCTCCTATCTCGGAATTGGCTGGAGCGATTTTCTTCAAATTTGGTATGTAGACTCCCCTGACTAGCCGACACTTCTCCAGCAAATTTGGTTTCAATCGGATTAGGGATCACAGAGTTACATAGGTGTGAAAACTCCGTTTTCTTTCTTCCTGTTATATACTCACTGTGTGGCGCGCCGCCTTTTTGTGCCACACGACACACTACCGTGTGTTTTGATTTGGGCTCTTGATATTCTGTTAGCTAGTTAGTAAAACTGTGCATTCTTTTCTATGCGATTAGTACACTGTTATTATTTATGCCTTCACACTTTTGGACAGAGAATTAAATTATACAGAGTATGAAACACTTTTCTTTTACATATTATTATTAAATAATACAGACAACGTGACAACACACCACACTTTACACTGCAATAGTCATTATTAAGCTACTTATCAACTTAATTTCTCAACTGACAATGGATCTATATTAGATGATTGCCACGCCACCAGCAAACAAGAGACTCCAAACACATTTGGGAGGATAAATATGACATTTGTGTATAATTGTGATTCATGCATGTTTCTATATAGGCTAAATTACTATAGGCTTAAGGCCTTGTAGCACTCAGATGTGAGACATGTTGAAAGTAATACAGTAAATGGTCAAGCTTAAAATAAGACAAATGATTTTATTCTTTGTTGCTGTAATGTAAACTTTCTTGTATCACAACTCATTGTATGCTTCTGATCATAACCTTATAACACATGATTGTGGCATAGAAGTTGTCATTGTGATAATGAACCAAGTTGTCATATTGAATGATTTTAGTTGTCACATAATGTTGTTTGTTCATGTGTAGCAGGGACGGATCCAGGAGTTGGCAAGGGGAGGGGCACAAACAGGGTAAGTTGTAGGTGGTTGGGGAGAGCCATATTCTCTAGTGCAGTGCTGCATTTTAAAGCAGCAAATAATCACCTACAACTTACCCTAACCCTAAGAGGGGTGGGTCCCTCTTAGGGTTACCCTTACCCTAAGAGGGGTGGGTCCTGCCCCCTCTTAGTAGTGTCTCACTGTTGATTTTTGCTATTTTGGCCTTTTCAGATGTTGTGAAGTCTTAAAAGTTACTTTAAAAGCTCCGAATGTCTCAAACAAGAGCATAGGCCATTCTAAGGGGGGGCAGGACCCACCCCTGCTGAAAAATAATTTTTACAAAATCTTGGAGAAAAGTTGCAATATAGATTGGCATTGTTATCTTTAGCATTTTTCATGCTTTTAGCATAAATTTTAGGCTGTTTTCAAGCCTTTAAATTGCAAAAATCCTGTAGCTTCTGGGGGTTGCACCCCCATACCCCCCTGAAATTCTACTTTATGCTGCAGCCAAACAACAATCGTTATTCTGTTCCCTACTTCCCCCCCCCCAGTAGGTCAGGTCTAGAATCGCCACTGAACAAGAGCAATCTTTAGCTTACACCAGTATAGTGAGAATATGGATCGGCAGTATGGGATCCCTACTTACAGAAGAACATGCAAAGTATAGAAATGGTACAACGACGTGCTGCTCGTTGGGTCAAGTCAGACTACCTGACAGCAGTGTTACATCTATATGTTTAATAGCGGATCTACGATGGCCATCACTTCAACACCGACTAGGGACAGTATAACTGAAATGTTAGTGGAATTAAAATGGCCAACACTGGAAGATCGTAGGAAACAGGCACGTCTGATGCTGTTGTTTAAGTTTGTAAACAAATTAATTTATGTTCCAAATCAGTATCTGCCAGTGTTATCTCCTGCAACAAGTACCAGGGCAAACCATCCCTTGAAGCTATTACAGTTGTATGCCAGAATAAATCGATATAGTAACTCTTTCTTACCAAGATCAATACCAGACTGGAACAATTTAGATATGGAAGATCTTGACAATATAGACTTACTTACTTTCAAGAACTGTTTGCAAAATGCATAGACACTAAAATTTTGTTTTTGTACATTAGCGATTTACCCAATGGGTTTTGCTAATCAATAATAATAAATAATAATAATAACCGACGATATGTGACTAGATTAAAACTCTTCTACAACATTGTTTGCTCCTCATCAGTCTTAACAGTAGCTACCAAATTACTTCACTAACACCACATATCCCACCCACCACCACCACCCTTTCCATTTTGAGATTCCGTTTGCTAAAACAGATCATTATAAATTCAGCTATTACCCCAAATCTATCCGCGACTGGAACAATTTACCCACTGACACTATCAGTTGAATCCCAATCTCTACAAGTATTTTTAGATAAATCATAACTGACTCCTATCTATGTGATTTGTAATGTTTTCCTTATCTGAACATATCAGTTTGTAACTGTGTTCAGTGTTGCCAGATGATTTGCTCCAAATAGGCTCCGGCCTATTATGCCCAAAATTTTACCTATTATGCTTTTGAGCATTGCTAAAAAATTAAGCCTATTATATATATGCTCAAAATTATGCTTTCAAAATCAAGATTATGCTCTAGAACTGACTATTTTATTACAGTATATCAGCCTTTCCTGACTGCTGTATTAGAATAAGTGACTGCTCTATTAGAGTATCTCGATCTTATTTCTGCAAAGTGTGAATAACCAACAAAGAAACGGTTTAATAAGTTGTGTTACGTGTTTTTAAATATGAAATGCACTAATACTATTGGCAGTGAATATTTTCCAGCTTTCTTTCATGCGAGCGTATTGCGCACTTAAAATTAAATTTTCAAATATTGTCCCTATTATGCTGGCATTATGCTTGATGCTTTTGGTCACCTATTATGCTTTAAATTACGCCGGCATAATCGGCCGGTGCTTAGCCCCAAATGTTCATGTGAAAAAATAAATTTGTTCATAAAAAGTTCATAAATCAATAGTCACTTTCCGAAAACTAGCCTACACATTATAAATAGGTGGATCTCTGGGTTAGTAGGGCACTAAAGAGCAAAAAAAAAGAAAAAATAAAGGTTACCACCTAAAATTTCCAAAAGTTCATAAAAAGTTCACAGATTACTCCAGGTTCATAAAAAAGTTCATAGATTATTTCAGGTTCACAAACCAGCCAAAAGTTCATAAAAGTTCATAGATTATTTCAGGTTCACAAACAAGACAAAAAGTTCATAAATCTATGAACTTTATTCACAGCATGGCAACACTGACTGTGTTTTCAGTAATCATAATTAAACACGATAATTATTTTTAGAGGCGCTTAATGTGCACGAAGATGCTGGGTGCTAGCATAGATAATAGACATTATCTATGGTGCTTTTGATTTCAGGTATAAATGATAGTAAAATGTGCATATTTTCATGAGTTGATAAACTGATCTAATGTTTAGTAGCTATTTTAATCAGAAGCATGGCTGGCTCCTCCACAAGGTGGGGAGGGGGGAATTTGCCCCAAATGCCCCTTCCTGGATCCGCCATTGTGTAGGGATGTATATCTATTATGCCAGAACAATTTCGAGAATAATGGGTAGCGAAAAGAATTGGGGAATATTCTGGAATAATCAGTGCAAAATTATAAGGTTTTCTTGTAGTGTGATGTAAACATCTTTTGGACACAACACTGCACGAAGCATAAAAATGGTTTAAAAGATTGAGATACTGTAATAGAGCAGTCACTTATACTGTAATAGAGCAGTCAACTTCAATACCATAATTCTAATGTAGCAGTCACTTATGTAAAACTCTAACTGCAGTGGCGGATCCAGGATGGGGCATTTGGGGCAAATGCCCCCCCCCCCCCCCCCTTCAAGAAATTGCATGCAAGATCGAGATACTCTAATAGAGCAGTCAATTACTCTAATAAAGCAGTCACAATGTTCATGAGGCAGTGTAGCTTACCTATGAAGCTACAAATAGGATTTTATTTTACATAACAGACGTGATATAGTTGGTAAGGATAACTAGCTATTATTGTTGTGACCTTTTTTTTTTTTTTGGGTCTTCAACTGGTTTTCAGCAAGTTTTTTTGGTCTTCAACTGTTTTTCAGAAAGGTGCCCCCCCCTCTTTCGAAACTCTGGATCCGCCCCTGAACTGATATGCTTGTTTTACACAAATTCTGGGAATAATACTACTATGTATTGTCACTAATTGGGTATTCAACATTAATGGTTCTGTACAATTTCTATAATTTTCCTTCAGCTGATAGGGTTGATGATTATTAGGGAATTAATCTTCACCAGATCCCACCCTAAGCTAAGCATATCTATAGTATTTAGGGCACATTTAAGTCTAATAAAATTAAGATGACATGGCTAGTTGAACTACTATAGACTTCAGCACTGCTAAATTAACAATCCTTGATTTAATTGAGTATAGGGACCCGCCGATTATGCTCATAATTTTACCTATTATGCTATGCTGCACTGCTAAAAAATTCACCTATTATGCTTAAAGTAATGCTCAATATTTACCTATTATGCTCGATTATGCTCAATGTTCATGCCTTAGTTCATATGCTTTGCTATTAGTTTAACACTGTATAGAAAGAAAAAAATGAGTGGCTGAAACACAAATAATAAATTCTTGCTGCATGTAAGAGAAAAGATTGATATACTCTAATAGAACAGTCAGTTTGATGATTGTTCTATTAGAGTTACTGATTGTTCTATTAGAGTATATCGATCTTATTTTGCAATTGTCATTTTTCCAGCAAGAATTTATACTATCGTACAAATATTTAACCTATTATGCTGGCATTATGCTCAATGCTTTTAGGTACCTATTATGCTCAAAATTACGCCAGCATAATCGGCGGGTCCCTAATTGAGTATAATATGCATGCTATTAATTTTGTCAAATGTATATGTTCCAAAATAACAAGAGCCTTCATTTTCTGGTAAAGTACAGGAGTGATACTGGAAATACCATCTTATATCCCTCATTTTTCAGTGTCATGATCAGTGCTGGTCACTGTAAAGCGCTAATAGCAATAACAATTTTTGATGCTCCTGTGGTTGGAATAAACACTGTGATAAGGAAAGCCATGTTAGCGGCATTACTTTTAATGAAAGCAGCATTCCATAGTGGAATGAACATTATTAATTCTTTACTTAATCTGCTGCAAAGGTATATAACACTGCACTGATGAACATAATTTTGGTGGTGTACTGAATGGTGTGATGTTGCAGTATTGTAATAGATAATGTTGTTGAACATTGAACACTAAAATGTTAATGATTTGTGATAATGGATCCTGAAATTAACCTTGGCTACCCACAAGTCTGTAGTAATATTAAGTTGACTAATGCAGTTGGTAACCACAACTCTATTGACGACAACGTCAACATCTATTAAGGATATTACAGTACATCCACTTGTTAATAAAACTATTTTTGTCTTATTTTGTTAGCAATGCTGTGTTGGAACAATGCTAAAAAGCAAAACAATTCCCAGTAAATCATTATTGGGTCACATGTTATGTTTGGCTCATGCCATTCTTTTCTGCGATGTGATTACCAGTCAAAATTATATTACAAAATGTAAAAATGCGAGTGTGAAAACTAGAAATTTTATATTATAGCAGGGAACATGGCAAAAATTCCAAGAAAACAAGGGAGTTAAATACTATACTAGTGAATTAATTGCTACGTTATAGTCATGGTTATACTCTAAGTAGGCATAATGTCCATTGGCATAGGCAGTAGGTAGAGATGACCTCCCATGCACCCTAGCTTTTATTTTTATAATTCCTACTTATATAATTAGTTTCCAAGTAATTTTTCAGTACACTTTATAGTTCAAAAGCATTTAATTTGTGTGTGTATTTTTACTTTAGATATACGTATGTACAGTATTATTGTTGTGCAGAGCTACTATAAAGTTTATTAGACCAAAAGTAGTAATAAAAAGGGGTTATATTGAATTTGTGCAACTACAAAACTAACAGCAGTGCTAAATGTAAGATTACATTCTTAGCTACGCCTAATCTCTACTAGTGCTGCTGTGTACATGTATATAAGTGAATATGTGTTTCGGTGTGAAGTGTGCATATTGTAATGTTTGTGGCATGTGCGTGCATGTGCAAATGCATGCATGTGTAAGTGTAAAAATGTTAGAATACATTGGTGTGTTGTGTAGTGTTTGTGCAATTACTGTATGTGTGCATGTGTTGTAATAAAAATACATAATTTCAGTTGCATGTGCAGTGCTTAAAGTTCTACACAAATACTCCTGCTTCAGCTAAATCTTCGACAATTTTTTCAGTTGTTGATGTAAGACTGTTAATTTGGCTGAGAACCTCAATCAGCTTGGACCAAGATTTAGGGGAAGCACCTTTATTACTGGATAACCAATCTTCTAATAGTCCCACACAACATTCAACTGGATCACCGTGATGCTTCTTTCTTATAACCTTTTTATCCTCCACCTCGTATTCCAAATAATCAGCTACCAAACTCCAGTCAGCTGCTATTCTGGGAATTACCACCTCATGGAGCAACCTCATTGCAGGTCCTAAATTGAAATTAGCATAATATAACACAGTGTGATGATAGTACTGTACAGTAGGGACCACAAAGGAGTAGGCATGGCCCACAAAATAAAATAACCCAAAAAACCAGACTCAGTTTTCCCTGACAATGCTATTGGTTAAGCCCAAACAAGCTTTTAGATTGACCCGAAACACTTTCAACACGTTGCTACGGAATTTTAAAGAATTTTTATTTAATGGAATTTTCTACTCACTGCCTGACTGACTGATGCCTTCAGACAAGCATAACTCAATAACAGCTAAGGCTACAGGTTTGATGTTGCTTCCACCTGAGAGGTGCCTTTTGGCATACCACAGTATGTATAATGCATTCTTCATGGACTTACCGGTGTCCTTCTTTGTGTCCATTCATCTTTGCTGACAGCGAAAAGTGTCGATTTGGCAGTAGCACATGATGGCTTCCCTTCGTAAGGGAAATTGTCCGTATTTTTTAATAGTGGATATTTTGAGTGCAGTGGTGCTTTTGAACAGTTCTTGATTTGTACTACTGTGTAAAGAGTTAAGCATAGCCGACAATGAAGCATAATGGATACTTCACTTTTCAGATGACAATTGTGGTGTGTGGCACCATTTCAGATGCAGTATGCATGGGTTCACCAGTCATAATAATTATAAGTTAACAAACAAGTACACAAAATTTGGAATTTTCAACTAGAGTAAGGACCATAGCACATCAAGAAAAAGTACTGAAACAAGTTGGAGTAATACATGATATTACATAAATAGTAAAACAATAAGATGTGTTATATCCCTACTGTGCATTTCCATTGTGGTATCTTTAGCACATTAGGGATATAACACTTCTTATTTTTTTACTGTGATTATATATCATGGACTTGTTTCAGTACTTTTTATTGATGTGCTATGGTCCCTATTCTAGTTGAAAATTCCAATTTTTTTTGTGTACTGATAATGTATAACACTACAATGCAGCTATCATGCGATAATTAAATGTATTTACTGTAGCTACTGAAATGTTGGGTAATGTGCAAGGTGTAACAGATTTGCCAAAACAGCCTCCAGCCAATGAATTCTCCAAATGTGCATGGCTTACGGGATATTATGCTGATATTATTATCTAATCCAAAACAGCCAAGCTGTAAAAAAAGTGTGCGGCCCTCAGAAAGGCTATGGTGAAAAAAGATGTGAAATCCAAGGTGGCGGCCAAGAAATGGCTGTGATGGTAGGTTAATGGTAAAAATTTTAATAATGACAATTCAGGTAAATTTTGTGAAGCGGCACAAAAATTCACCTGAATTGTCGTTATTAAAATTTTTACCATTAACCTACCATCACAGCCATTTCTTGGCCGCCACCTTGGATTTCACATCTTTTTTCACCATAGCCTTTCTGAGGGCCGCACACTTTTTTTACAGCTTGGCTGTTTTGGATTAGATTTCATTTCTTTTTGTATTTGTATACCCCAAAGCCGGCCTATGGCCAGCTTTGGGACTTTTTTAACCTATGTTTTTTTTCTTTACTACAGGAAGAAGAAAAGATGAAGTAGATGTACTTTAAATATTTTATCAGTAAATGTACAAATTATATATATAATACATATGTGACTGGATTTGCGAAAAGGGGCCTTCCACACACAATTTGCCAACTTTGACAATTGATAACTTCAGATTGGAAAGAGCTATTGCCTTGAAATTTGGGCAGTGGTGATTTCTTTGCAGCTGAACTCTCTACATGATGGTTTCTTTGTAGCTGAACTCTCTACAAGGTAATTTCTTCTAGCTGATCTCTCTACAGGGAGATTTGTTTGTAGTTGAACTATCTACAAGGTAACTTCTTCTAGCTGATCTCTCTACAGGGTGATTTGTTTGTAGCTGAACTATCTACAAGGTAACTTCTTCTAGCTGATCTCTCTACGGGTGATTTGTTTGCAGCTGAGTTCTTTACAGAATGGTTTCTTTGTAGCTGAACTCTCTAAAAGGTAACTTCTTCTAACTGATCTTTCTACAGGGCAATTTGTTTGTGGCAGAATTTTATACAGGGTGATTTCTTTGCAGCTGAACTCTCTACATGGTGGTTTCTTTGTAGCTGAACTCTCTACAAGGTATATAACTTCTTCTAGCTGATCTCTCTACAGGGTGATTTGTTTGTAGCTGAACTATCTACAAGGTAACTTCTTCTAGCTGATCTCTCTACAGGGTGATTTGTTTGTAGCTGAACGATCTACAAGGTAACTTCTTCTAGCTGATCTCTCTACAGGGTGGTTTCTTTGTAGCTGAACTCTCTAAAAGGTAACTTCTTCTAACTGATCTTTCTACAGGGTAATTTGTTTGTGGCTGCATTTTCTACAGGGTGATTTCTTTGCAGCTGAACTCTCTACAAAGTAATTTCTTCTAGCTGATCTCTCTACAGGGTGATTTGTTCGTAGCTGAATTCTGTACAGGTGATTTGTTTCTTTGTAGCTGAACTCTCTACAAGGTAACTTCTTCTAACTGATCTTTCTACAGGGCAATTTCTTTGGGGCAGAACTTTATACAGGGTGATTTCTTTGCAGCTGAACTCTCTACATGGTGGTTTCTTTGTAGCTGAACTCTCTACAAGGTAACTTCTTCTAGCTGATCTCTCTACAGGGTGATTTTGTTTGTAGCTGAATTCTGTACAGGTGATTTGTTTGCAGCTGAGCTCTTTACAGAATGGTTTCTTTGTAGCTGGCCTCTCAACAAGGTAATTTCTTCTAGCTGATCTCTCTACAGGGAGATCTGTTTGTAGCTGAACTATCTACAAGGTAACTTCTTCTAACTGATCTTTCTACAGGGCAATTTCTTTGTGGCAGAATTTTATACAGGGTGATTTCTTTGCAGCTGAACTCTCTACATGGTGGTTTCTTTGTAGCTGAACTCTCTACAAGGTAACTTCTTCTAGCTGATCTCTCTACAGGGTGATTTTGTTTGTAGCTGAATTCTGTACAGGTGATTTGTTTGCAGCTGAGCTCTTTACAGAATGGTTTCTTTGTAGCTGGCCTCTCAACAAGGTAATTTCTTCTAGCTGATCTCTCTACAGGGAGATCTGTTTGTAGCTGAACTATCTACAAGGTAACTTCTTCTAACTGATCTTTCTACAGGGCAATTTCTTTGTGGCAGAATTTTATACAGGGTGATTTCTTTGCAGCTGAACTCTCTACATGGTGGTTTCTTTGTAGCTGAACTCTCTACAAAGTAATTTCTTCTAGCTGATCTCTCTACAGGGTGATTTGTTTGTAGCTGAACGATCTACAAGGTAACTTCTTCTAGCTGATCTCTCTACAGGGTGATTTGTTTGTAGCTGAACTCTCTGCAAGGTAACTTCTTCTAGCTGATCTCTCTACAGTGTGATTTGTTTGTAGCTGAACGATCTACAAGGTAACTTCTTCCAGCCGATCTCTCTACAGGGTGATTTGTTTGTAGCTGAATTCTGTACAGGTGATTTGTTTGCAGCTAAGCTCTTTACAGAATGGTTTCTTTGTAGCTGAACTCTCTAAAAGGTAACTTCTTCTAACTGATCTTTCTACAGGGCAATTTGTTTGTGGCTGAATTTTCTACAGGGTGATTTCTTTGCAGCTGAACTCTCTACTTGGTGGTTTCTTTGTAGCTGAACTACGTACAAGGTAATTTCTTCTAGCTGATCTCTCTACAGGGTGATTTGTTTGTAGCTGAATTCTGTACAGGTGATTTGTTTGCAGCTGAGCTCTAAACAGAATGGTTTCGTTGTAGCTGAACTCTCTACAAGGTAACTTTTCTAGCTGATGTCTCTACAAGGTGACTAGTTTGTAGCTGAACTCTCTACATGGTGGTTTCTTTGTAACTGAACTTTCTACAAGGTGACTTCTTCTAGCTGATCTTTCTACAGGGTGATTTGTTTGTAGCTGAACTCTCTACAAGGTAACTTATTCTAGCTGATCTCTCTACAGGGAGATTTGTTTGTAGCTGAACTCTCTACAGGTAATTTGTTTGAAACTGAACACTCTATATGATGGTTTCTTTGTAGCTGAACTCTCTACAAGTTAACTTCTTCTAGCTGATTTCTCTACAGGGTGATTTGCTTGTAGCTGAACTATCTACAAGATAACTTCTTCTAGCTGATCTCTCTACAGGGAGATTTGTTTGTAGCTGAACTCTCACAGGTGATTTGTTTGAAACTGAACTCTCTAAATTATGGTTTCTTTGTAGCTGAACTCTCTCAAGGTAACTTCTTCTAGCTGATGTCTTTACAGGGTCACTAGTTTGTAGCTGAATTCTCTACATGGTGGTTTCTTTGTAACTGAACTCTCTACAAAGTAACTTTTTCTAGCTCATCTTTCTACAGGGTGATTTATTTGTAGCTGAATTCTGTACAGGTGATTTGTTTGCAGCTGAGCTCTTTAAAGAATGGTTTCTTTGTAGCTGAACTCTCTACAAAGTAACTTCTTCTAGCTGATGTCTCTACAAAGTCACTAGTTTGTAGCTGAGCTCTCTACATGGTGGTTTCTTTGTAACTGAACTCTCTACAAGGTGACCTCTTCTAGCTGATCTTTCTACAGGGTGATTTGTTTGAAGCTGAACTCTCTACATGATACGAGGTAACTTCTTCTAGCTGATCTCTCTATAGGGAGATTTGTTTGTAGCTGAACTCTCTACATGATGGTTTCTTTGTAGCTGAACTCTCTACAAGGTAACTTCTTCTAGCTAATCTCTCTACAGGGAGATTTGTTTGTAGCTGAACTCTCTACATGATGGTTTCTTTGTAGCTGAACTCTCTGCAAGGTAACTTCTTCTATTGATCTCTCCACAGGGCGATTTGTTTGTAGCTGAACTCTCTACATGGTGGTTTCTTTGTAGCTGAACTCTACAAGGTGATTTTTTCTAGCTGAACTATCTCTTTCCACAGTTGCATGAACTCCCTACAAGGTAACTTCTTCTAGCTGATCTCTCTACTGGGTGACTTGTGTGTAGCTGATCTCTATACAGGTTTCTTATTTCTAGCTGATCTCTTGAATTCTCTTCAGGGTGACTGCTCTATTAGGATGACTGCTCTATTAGAGTATCTCGATCTCGCACTTGCTGCACCAAGTTGGATTTCGTGTTATAACTCCGTGGCTTAAAGTCTGATTCTTCTACACCATTGATGAGCCTTTCTAAGATGATTACTCCATCTGTACAACGATTTTCAAAGCATTACCCAAAGCGGTTTATCTGGTAGGCGTGGCAAGCAGTCGTTTTTTTATTAGCTAATCTCGATTGCGTAATTGTTACACACTGTTGGTTTTTTTGTTGTATCTTCCTGTTTTGTAGCTCGATTTCTTTCAAACCACAAAAGGTTTGAGGTTCAATAGTTAACCTATTCAGCCACCGATTTTCAGCTTCTTCCCATACGCGGTTTACCCTGTAGGCGTGACAACATATTGGTGTTATTTTTCGTGAATAATCGCTCATAACTCTTTGCCTGTTTATCGTATTCCAGCCAAAGTTGGTACAGAGATGCGCCCTTATATCCCCCTTCTGTGTGCCAAATTTCAAGGCAATCGGATATGGCGTTCGAGTTTTATAGCAGTTTTTGTAAGTGTGCGACAAGAAAAAGAAAAATAAGAAGAAAAAACGAAGAAACTGAGCCAATTTTTGAAGTCGCATATCTCGGGAACGCGCGAAGCGATTTCGCTCAAATTTGGAACGTGGAGTGCTGAAGGTGGAGGGAATCTACACAGCAAAAATCGTCTTGTTTCATCAAGGAAGCACAGAGCTACGGAGGTGCGAAAATTGCGTTTTCTTTCTTCCTGTCAATATACTCACGGGTGTTACGCGCCGGCTTCTTGGGCCGCACGACACACTACCGTGTGTCTTGATGATCAACGCCATGATTTAATGAAAAATATCCACACTTGAAAGAAAATATAAATTATATGATTACAAAATTTCTGTTGAAACATTGAAATACTATTTCAGTGTTCTATTTATAATCCATGTTTCAATTTGAAAAAATTGGACCTGTTATACAGTGCACAAAAAACAACAGAAGACACCACAAACCAAAAATGTTTGGTTTTAGCTGCTTATGCAATCATACCAACCACTTCAGACAATACAATGGATTGCTGTAAATTATAATCATTGATGGTTCTGTGATTTTGTTGTCACCATGCACAGTGTATCTCACAACTTATAATATATACTAAGTGAAACTAAATATCACTGGCAAAATTATGGCTTATTAACTGGAATAAGCACTGTTAATGCAATTCCTTCATCGTGCTATTAACTCACTACATACTTTTAATGACTGGTTGATTGGGTGTCTTGTAAGCCAATGGATCCTCTTGAAACACATCTGGTGATTCTGCAAACAACAAGGTAATCATGATTTATGAAAGAGTTCAGTTCACCTTTTAAATTCTCTGACCTTAAATGTGCATAAGCTACTACACAATCCTTCCCTATATATTAAATACTACAAGTAGTGTTACGCAGTACTACACTCAAGACAATTCATCTTTATACTAGGCCCCTGCCTATTACAAAATTTATATGTATTATACTTTTGAGTAGTACTCAAACCTCAAGCTTATTAGCTTAGCTAGACATGTGTACATTATAATCAGAACAACTTCTGGAATATTTGGTGGTAAAATCAAGACACACGGTAATGTGTTGTGCAGCCAAGAAAGCCGGTATGCCATGCCGTGAGTGTTATTTACAGGAAGAAAGAAAACGCAATGTTCACACATACAAAGTCACATGCTCCCTCCTCAAATTGGAATCATTTCTATACTGCAAATTCCTTCCATAGCCAGTATCCCACACGTCAAATTTGTGCAACATTCCATGACACAGTCATGAAATAATTATATACCTTCAAAATTCTGCTTAATTTCTTTGTTTTTTCTTTCTTTGTAAATAGAGCTTGGGGGACTTAGATTATTTTTTCCATACACTTAACAAAAACCATTATAAAATGCAAATGAATAGCTCACTTTTCTTGAGCTTTGGTACACTTTAAGAACATAATTATTATGGCACAATCATGTACCACGTTTGGTGCAAATCTATTTAATAGCCATAGAGCTATAGACAACTGTTTGCATATTAAAAAAGGACAAATTGTTGTCATGCCTACAGGGTTAACCACTTATGGTAAAAATACAGGTTAACCATCACAGCTCAAACCTTTAGTGGCTTAAAGAAATTGCATTGACAGCTATAGAGTTAAAAACAAAAACCAAACAACTGTAAATTGTGGTGTCAAAATACTCTAATAGAACTGTCACCCTGGGGGAAAAGGTACACGAAAATTGTTGGAAAAACTTACCAGCATTTGAATCAGGGACTTTCAACACCCAAATCCTTTTTTTCCCTTCCGGGCTAGATGGAATGCCCTTACTACCACCCAGTGTTTATTCTAGGGCTGTTTGGGGAACTTCCCCTCTAAAATCTTAGACTCACCCCCTAAAATTGTGAGTGACTACTGCACTATACTTAGGTTAAGCTTGTTTTAAAATGACACATGATGCTTCTCAAAAATGCTCTCAGATTCATTCTCAGAGTGGTTATACGTAAAATTTTCCCACGTTAAAAATTGCAAACACAACATTAAAAGTGCTATCAGATTCAGTATTAGATCGATTTTTAAAAATCTCCTAGTATACAACTAACAAAAATTCATGCATATAGTGATGGCTATTCAATATCTGAGAGCGCAAGTTTACCCAGTATCAAAAAATAGCATGCTTAGTTTACTCTCAAAATTGTGCTTAGATTCAATCTGAGAAAATGTAATTTTGTAAATATTTCTGCTTTCAAAATAGCATGCACAGCCAGTACAAATACTGTACCACCCAGATTTAATATCAAAAAGCCTGATTTAAAAAAAACTTGTTTTGCTAACCATGAAAATGCCCTAGTATTTCATAAATATTTCAAACACCCTAAGTTTTAAATTATGTCTTGGAAGACATCCACCCATGCAGATCTTGTAATTTGCTAGTGCTTTATGGTATCATACGACATACATACAATGATGGTCAATACTGATCTCACACAAATTGTAAAGAGTAAACACTTGATATGTAGTGCATTACTAATAGAATATGTATACATGCGGTTGCACATGGTTGTCATAAGTATTACATCATTATGTCATCACTACTATACACTCATGCATCACGTTCTACCAGCCATACAATTTGACTTTCATCCAATCACAAAAATCTAAATCAACACTCATTACACAATCTTAAATGACTAACCTGTTTGGCAACTATTTCAACTACTTTATGTAGTTGGACAACTAGATGCAGAAATTTGCCTAGTCACCCCCCAAATTCCTGATTCCTCCCAAAGGAGAAATCCTAGAATAAACATTGCCACCACCCCCCGGTACTGGCTGTCAAGTGCTGGACAGCTGGATAACACAAGAGACTATTAAGAACAAAGTTATTTGAGGGCATCGGCATTAAGTCTGACCTCAGAATAGGCCAGATCAATACTGGCTGATGTTGGACAATGTACAGTAGAGTGATGACTCCTCAAACACATAGTGGCTGATCCCCAAATTCTTAACTACTGAGCCACTGCTATCATGGCTGATCACCTCACTTAATTTCTACCTTAATTATATGAAAATTCTAGCTAAAATTTACTCAATAGTATAAAGTTCACAATTTCATAGCTGTACTAATGGAACATCTAGATTGTTTTAGAGCATTGTATGTGTGTTCTATTATAAATCCTTAAAAATGTGCGTTCTATTAGAGCATTGCAAAAGTCTGTAATACAATGCTATTACAACCTCTCTAGTATTTCATCAAATCAAAGGTGATATTATAGCCATTTTGGTACAGATTGGAGGGGTAGTACACTACTATTAAGACTCATTTGTGCCGATTGTCATCATCATAATCACAGATAAACATCACAATAATAATTATGACAATTACATGTACAATATAATTACAAGGGTCAGGAGTCTATTCTCAGGGTTATCAAGTTACTAACAACTTGAGCCCAGGAAAGACAAAAAAACTACATCATAGCTACTTATAAAACTAAATAATCATACATGGAATATCAAAAGTTCAACAGATCGACTACATCCCATGATGCTGAAGTCTGAGAGGTAATTTATCAAGCTGTATGCTAATAAAACTTGTGACAACAGGCTGTAAATTGAATTCTAGCATAAAACATGCTTTGCATAAATTGAGCAACTAGCTGCAACTTATCTCGTTTAACATGAAAATCAAGATACTCTAATAGAACAGTCAATGCAAAATTTTAGTAGACAAAGATTTGAAAGCAGGGGTGGTGGAGCAGGCCAAAGAGTGAGAGTGCCAGGGCAGCTGTAAGGTGAAGACCAAAAATGAAAAGGTCACTGCCTGCTGACAATAGCTGTTCTCCACCAATTATATCTCCTTATTTTTATGACTACACATACGTATGTAGCTAAGTTGCTTACTACATTGCTTCTCTGAATAGTGTGCCTGCTCTATTAGAGTATCCAGATCCTGACTATTCTATTAGAGTGTCTTGATCTTTTCTTGCAAACAGTGTCCCATAAAAGTGTGTGTGTGGGGTGGGGGGCATGGCCCCTTCGTCTCCACTGCCTATGCTTAAAAGGAATTTAGTTTGTTACAAAACACTATCGTAATAAATACAGGCACTACATATTATGTTTTACAACAAATTATAGCCACGAACAAGCAAGCATCAGTATAAATTATCATTGCGGCCATTTCTTGGCCGCCATTTTTATTTCACAACTTTTTCACCAAGGCTTTTTGAAGGCCACGTCCTTTTATACAACTTGGCTGTTTTTGCATGGATTAAATAATCAGGAATGATTTCAGAATAACAGGATGTTCTATATATAGGAATAATAAATTAGTATTCACATATTTTTTTGTAGCATCATGGAAACTTACATGGACATACATCCTCAAACTTTGTAAAAAAAGCACAAAATTAGGAAACATATTGAGATACTTCAATAGAGCAGTCATTTACCCTCAAGCTGCGGAGCGTGATTAAAGGTTAGTAAAAGTCGATAAAAAGTGTGTTTGAGGCATTACAGATACATGTGAATAGCAGCAAACATGAATAGCCAGTGCCAGCATGGCTGTCTAGGTCTACATAGAGACAATGGTGTACGTGAGTATAATTCTTTTCTTAGAATCTGTTCATAATCGAATCATTTCCTTTGGTGTTTACTGATGTGCTAAATACTAATTGTCCACAAGAGGCTAACTGGAGCCACATTGTGGTTGTAAACAATTGTCCTATTGAGTCAGGTGTCTTTCCAGTAAGACACCTGCTTTCAGGTTTCTTCAGCAAATAAGAGATGTCTACACATCAAAGGAAATGCTGCATACCTTTAAGACCTAAATCGGGTAAGGTTCTTTGTAGAAATATTATTTTGCACTACATGTAATGTGGATGTGGTACATATTTGAAACCGTGCCTGTTCTTCATACTACTGTGTCGCCACTGAAGCCACAACTTGTGACAACTTGTTTCCATTGTATAGATCACTTCTTTAACACACATGTTCTTTACAATGTTGTGAGCCATAGGTAATCGGTACCATCAACTCGGGTCGACATTATTAATAATAACTATAGAATTATCCATCACTGCCATTTCCCAGATGTGCCGAATTCAAGTCTAACTTGTGAAAGGAGCTTCAATTTCTTCATCTCTTCAGCAACAGCATGTTCGGTCTTTCACAATTATTGTGTAATGATTTCAGAATGACATAACCCCAATCTCACAATAACTCAACATATATGCCCATATAAAACACATTATTTTCTAAATCAGTTAGAGACCACATCCTCGGATCTTTGTACTTAGTTTATCATGTTCAGAGAGGAGGTTATTAAACTTCAAACTTTGAAATATTAGTCAACTCTGTAGTACTGACCAGGTCACAATTATTTCTGCTGAAAACATGTAATACAACTAAACTGTTACTTGGAAGGTCTGAGCCTATTATGCTTTTGAAATTGCCTATTGTGCTTTAGAGCAATCCTTCAAAATCCCCCTGTTATGCTACAATATGCCCAGTTGTTTCCCATTATGCTCCAAATATGCTCATATAAAATTATATCTTTACTTCTGTATTAGTATATCTAATGCATCTGTAATGTGGAATGTGGACATTTGGAATGTGGACTCCCCTACCTAGCCGGCACTTCTGTAGCAACTTTGGTTTCAATCTGATAAGGAATCACGCAGCTACAAAGGTGTGAAAATTGCGTTTACTTTCTTCCTGTAAATATACTCACAGTGTGGCGCGCCGGCTTCTTGGGCCACACGACACACTACCGTGTGTCTTGATCTAATGTATCTGTAAACGTTCTATTGGGATATTTCAACATGCGGTAACTGTTTTATTAGAGTATATCAATCTGTAACTAAATTTTCCAACCAATGCACAAAAATTGTGCCCATCATGCTCAATGCTTTTGGCTACCTATTATGCCCCAAATTATGTTGGCATAGTCGGCACAGGCCTATTACTTGGCTGGTTATTCACACTTGGTAGAAACAAGATCGATATATTCTAAAAGAGCTGTCACTTATTCCATTACAAAATACTGATGTGCTCTGATAAAACAGTCAGTTCTTGATTGATTTTGAAAGTACAACCTTGACCTAAGTGCATTATGTTTTTGAACCCACCAATTTTCTGACAGTTCATTATTCCTGAGTATTTCCTGAATTGTAGTACAAATTACTTGCATTTTCTTTGCAGCTGTAAGTATAATTACTTACAAACGCAAAAACAGTACCAGAAGATTGAAATACTCTAATAGAGCAGTCACAGTTGACATTTTTATCTGCGACACCTCACATCTTTTGCTTGCTGAAATAACCATGGTAAACTCTCTATACTAACTCACTGCTTCTACACCATTGTCTAAAATAGTGTTGTTCCAGCATACTTTTATTAATACCTACTTTGGGAAAAGTATAGCCTATTTTCTGTTAGTATTACTTACTAATACTATACGACATGTTGGAAGATTTATTAAAGAGATACTCAATACTTTAGTAAAGGGATGTTTAGATACTAAATACTTACTCTGTACAATGGCGGATCCAAGATGGGGCATTTGGGGCAAATGCCTCCCCCCTCACCTTGTGGAGGAGCCATACTTCTGATTAAAATACTAAACTTCATGCCAGGCCAAGATCAGCTGATAAAACTCACGAATTCATGCACATTTTACTAGCATTTATTACGAATTCACCTACAACTAAAGTGATCCAAAGTCAAACTAACTATGAAATTTCCACCCAGCATCTTTGTGTGTACTAAGTGCCTCTAAAAATAATTATTGTGTTGCTGTTGTTTAAGACATTCAGAGCCCTTTAAAGACTTTACAGCCATCTGCAAAGGCCAAAATGGTAAAAATCAACAGTGAGATACTACTAAGAGGTGTACTATTTGCTGTTTCAAAAATGCAGCAACTAACAAGAAGATCTGGCTCTCCCTAACCACCTACAACTTACCTGTTTGTGCCCCTCCCCTTGCCAGGTCATGGATCCACCCCTGCTGTACTTAATAACTGCTTCATCAAATTTAGTATTATTTAGTGAGTCAGTAGTTTCATTTATTCAGTATTTCAGCTGAGTTCTTACATTATTTTCAGCTTAATATTGTTTGTCAATTTAACCCGGTCAGCAGGGCTTACCCTGTTACAAGCGGGTTGCCATTGTCAACAGATGGTTGTTGTTTTGGTAGGTGTGCAGGGTTCCATGGATTCTCCTATTAATTCTCAAATAGGCCCAATTTTACATGATGTATACAGCATGTTTTACTACAAAGGCCTGGAGGTAGGAATGCTTGGGGATTCTAACATTTTCTTAAGCCACAAGAATTTCCATATGCCACAATGTTCCTAATAGAAACCCTGCACTGTCACACCCTGAGTTAGCCTCAAGATGGAAAAGACAAGGGAAAAATGTTAGGAGTTTACTAAGCTTCCCTACTGGGACTGTCTGTGGTGCATGCTTCACCTCCCCACACCCCTGTTATCAAATCCTTTTTTTTTCTTGAAAATCTATTACATTAAACCCCATCCAACAATCCCTTTGTGATTATCGTCTTCTACAATTATAAGATGAGATAATTGGTAGAGGGGAGTGGTGTGGGTAGGACAAAATTCACTATGCCACGCAGTACCATGCGTTCTAACACCTCTCCACGCGCCTTTTCCTTGTAACGCATGCACAATATTATTCTCCAATTATTGCCAATCCTTCTCATGTGTGTGCCTGCCCAATCTTTCTTTCAGGCATGATGGAGCTTCAGGTTAGTTACTATCACAATACGCTGATACATGCTCGACTGCAACATTAACCTAGTTGAACTATATAGTTAAACTCCGTTTAATGCTGCTTGTCAGTTTAACCCGGTGAGCAGGGTTTACCCTGTTGCAAGCAGATTGCCACCATCTGTGATGGTGGTTGTTTTGGTAGGTGTGCAGGCTTCCATGGATTCTCCTATTAATGCCCAAATAGGCCCCTTTTCCAATAATTGTACATGATATATACAGCATGTTTTACTACAAAGGCTCAGAGGTAGGAATGCTTAGGAACTCTAACATTCTCTGAAGCCACAAGAATTTCTGCATGCCAAACCTCCAAGCCATAGGAACCATAAAACCTCTGTTATATTCCCTGCACACTCACTGCAAAGCACTATGCTATGTAGCACCATGCGTTCTAACACCTCTCCATGTGTCTTTTTTCTCATAAAGCATGCACAATGTTATTCTCCAATTATTGCCACCCTTCTCATGTGTGTGCCTACCCAACCTTCCCTTCAGGTATGGTGGAGCTTCAGGTTAGTTACTAATACACTCATGCATGCTCGACTGCAACATTAACCTAGTTTACTGTAACTAGATAGTATAAACACCATATAATACTTTTGAAGATTTCTTTTCAAAGCCGCAAGTAGACATATATGGACCTTAAAAGTATTTTATTTCCTCTGAGATTCTAATAATCACTTTGCCCATGTTGTTTTATCTATCAGTATTTGGAATGCTTAGTTACAGTAACTTTGGTAACTGGAGCTGTTGGGGTTCATTGTAAATGTTTGGAACTTGGGAGTTAAATGAATATTCACATCCAGTACAACTATCAAAGAGCATAGAATGGATCTGCTAGATTATTTGGTGGGGAAAGTGAAGCATTAGCTCCAATAGCCTGTGATATTTAGCTTCAACTGCCCTGTAAAATGCAACTGGCAGAAAGAGAAACAGATTTATGCAGAAAAATTTAGAGAGAAATGTTCATTCGAAGAGATTGCACTGGCAGATTCAGAATAATAATTGCTGCCAACTGGTTAGATATATGTACTGACTAGTTACTCTAACTTTTGGTAATCTGTATGGTAGTAAATACTTTAAATACTTACTTATGAAATTTATATATCAAATGTAATACTAGTACTTTACTATCATTTCCAAATCAAGGTCAAATGCTAATGCCAAAACTATAATAACAAATTTCTTAACACTGGAACAACACTAGTCTAAAACCATTAGACACTTGTAATAGGCGGTTTTGAGGATTTAGAAAATATCGGCAACATCAATAACTACCTTGACTTCACCTTGGTAATTATTGACGTCACCTCAGGTTTTTAAAGCCCCTAAGATACCTATACTAGTGTCTAACTATAACTTAGTAAAAACTTCATCCATAATTTAGTAGAAAACGAAGACAGCCTTACAACACTCCAGAAACAGATGGACTTCTCGATTATCGCAACAAACATATCTACAACATTAGATTGTATCTCCCATAATTAATTTTTTTAGGTATGCCTATAAAATGAATAGAGTGGCTAAGCGCTTTTTGGCCTGGGTAGTTGGTCGCCCACTGCAGACTATCAGCTTGAATATGTTTGGAGGGAGGATAGGAAAGTCTTTCCGCTAGCAGATTTCTAACCATTTTAAGAATTTGCTAGCAGGTCTCTTAATAGATTTTAAAGACTTCAATATCCTCCAAAGATCAAGCATATTATGTATAAAATCATTTTTAAAGTGATAAACTAAAAGCACCGTTAAGCTCAGAATAAAATTTTATGTTATAGTTTGTTTGGTCATTTCTTGTTAATGACTCTTGTTACATGGCCCAGCTGCCAAAATATTTAGTAGTGCTGTAAAGTCCTTTAAATGCCAGAACTGTTTATTAAAATAATGCTTTGATATGGGTAAGAACAAGTGAGTTATGAGGCTTTGAAAATATACCATACATTTAGTATAGACAATTCAGGTGCACAAATATGTTAAACATACTTGTTCCAGTACAAAACCACTGGGAATGAACACATGTTCACCTATTTGATATTGCTATATTCGGAGGGGCTCAGGTGAATGCGTACTGACTATAGTATCATACAGCAAATGAGGAACATCAAATGGGTAACTATACACACAATAAATATTAGACACAGTTTGCACATAATGTCTCATATGTACAACAGGCCTTAATTTAATTTTTAAGGTGCCGAGAACAAATGTCCTTACATATTCACAAATGTACAGACATAGAGCCAAATTGTACAGACATGAGCTAGAGGAGCATTTTATATGCACTGCTGGAATTGGAATAGGGAGTTTCCATTGAAAGTTTTGAAGTTAAATAGAACCACATAGCTGCAACATATCACCAGGCTGTGGTCATTACAGCTGTTGGTGATAGCAGTACACAAAGGGGAGGAGGCATTGGTAAATCCTTGGGTTGGGAAAATGTAGTATCTCCTAGCAACCAAGTGACAGTTATTGTTATAGCACTACAAACAAACATGTACACATCAGCTTTTATGGTACCACTATTGGTTTTGCAAGGACATGTGTGTCCGCCCAAAACTAATTATGTGGATTCAGACATTGTGCTATTTGTGCGGATTTTGTCCGTTGACTGCACGTTAATTTAAGGCCTGGTACAACATGACATGCTTGAGATGTTAAAGACCATAATTTGGTACAAGTACACAAAAAATTGGAATTTTCAACTAGAGTAGGTACCATAGTACATCGATAAAAAGTACTGAAACAAGCTGGAGTAGTGCACGATATTAAATCACAGTAAAACAATTAGTGTTGTATCCCTACTGTGCATTTTCATTATAAACACACCAGGGTTACAACATTTCTTATTGTTTTACTGTGATTTAATATCGTGCACTACTCCAGCTTGTTTCAGTACTTTTTATCAATGTTCTATGGTCCTTACTCTAGTTGAAAATTTCAATTTTTTTGTGTACTTGTTCATAAACGTTTTTATAAAATAAAATTACTATGACGGGTGAACCCATGCACACTGCATCAAAAGAAACTAGTGCCGTGTGCCCCAGCTATCAATTATCATCTGAAAAATTAAGTATCCATTACACTTCATTGCCATCTATGTTCAATCTGTTACACAGCCCTACGAATGAAGAACTGTTCGAAAAGCACTTCTGCAATCAAAGTAGCCATGATGATGAAAAATACGGATGATTTCCGCTATGAAGGGAAGCTGTTATGTGCTACTGTGAAATTGACACCTTTTGCTGTCAGCAAAGATGAATGGGACACAAAGGAGAACACTGGTAAATCCATGAAGAATGCATTGTATGTACTGCAGTATGCTAAAAGGCACCTCTCAGGCTGAAGCAACTCCAAACAAGCCCATAGCTTTAGCCATTGTTGAAGTACACTTGTATAAAAGCATCAGTCAGTTAGTCATTAGAAAGTTTGGCTAAATCATTTTTTTTTAAATTCTGTAGCAACTTGTTGAAAGCGTTATGGGTCAATCTCAAAGCTTGTTTGGGCTTAATTTTACTTAACCAATACTGCCTAGTCATCATCAGAGAAAATTGAGGCTGGTTTTTGGGTGATTTTTTGTGGGCCACACCAACTTCTTTGTGGTCCTGTATGATATATTTTTGGTTTAATATTCATGCTGCACCATTCTACGGTAATGGCAAAGAGAAACAGTACTGAATGCTATGTCTGTATATTATTGTGCAAGTCAAGATCTTACCAACTATATTGAAAAGTCCATCTTCCATGAACCATACCAGATGGGATGGTGTAAGCTTTATTGGCTTTAAACTATTACTGCTACACTTGGCATAAACAAATGATGAAGTCATTTTGGGTAATATGGCAAGGTGAGGCTCAACGTTTTCATCGCAGTGACAATAAAATCCAGCCTGCAGTCGTTGGGAGCTGAAGTTTAACTGCGCGCAAACTGACTTCAGTGAATGAAGCATCTCTTGGTACACAGTGTAATGTATATTTGAAGGAATAGTTGTGGTCTCCTGATGTCTGATTTGCACTTCCAAGTGTGAGACATTGTCAAACAATAACAAAGAAAAAGCATTAGGAAGACTATAAGTAATCAAATTGCTAAAAGTGTGGTGAGTGTCACTATCAGTATCACTTGCAGTGAAATGAGGCTCCCAGTTTAATGGTGGATTCTGTAAGAGGTGAACAACTAAACAGCAGAACATGCCCCTTGGTAAAAGGCCAGATTGAAATTGTACCAGAATTGACTCTCCTTGAAGGTACCCATATCTTTGAACAATTGTACCTCTTTCTTCAGCAGAACATGCTGGCAAAATATATGGTATGAAGTATTCATCTGTGCTTTTGCCATCATCATGTAGTGGTGCAATGATTTTCAATTGAGCCAAAAGTGACAGGAAATAAGATTCCTTGATATCGCTGTCCCATTTGATTTTCTGAAGCACTGCCATAGAAAGTATTCCTTTATACTTTAAGTTGTGCACTTCATTATGACACAAGGAATCATCCTGAAAGGTGAAGCTGATGATGTTGCTGAGTTTATCAAACCACCACTGGTGGTCAACAATGACATAATCTTGCAAACCAGGGATGTCATCAAAGAAAAGCAGTACACCCAACAGGTGATGATATATTAAAGCATTCTTGACTTCTTCTGGATTAGACATCAATTGACTAGCTTTAGCAATGGCCACACACTCATTGAAGGAGATGTAAAATTTTGAATTATTACTGCAAACCTGTCGAATTTCAAGTTCTAAGAGCATCCATGTAATCGGCAACTCATAAACATCCTTCTTTTCAGCAATATTTTCAATTTTATTTCTGATCACATCTGCAATAGGATCTTCGCTAGTTTCACTACCAGCAGTGGTGTTGTCAACTGGAAAAAGGATGTTTCCTTTGTGCTGTAAAACTGATGCTTTACTACTTGATTTTTTTACTAATGTTGTTAATGTTTTTTCCATTTTTTGGACAATTTCCTTGCTAACCTTGTCAACATGGGTTCCTACAAAGCACAGGTAAGAATATTTATCAGTTCCAGGGCGGGTTATGAGTTGAGGGGCTTGAGGTGACATTTCTATGCAATCGTTATTGCTGGACATCAGCAGCTTGATCATGTCAAGATTTGTGTAACTCAGATGATAAGGTTGAAATGTGTGTTTACCATGTTCACTGTACTCCACCAGTACTTGCTCATTCAAGTCTTTTGACAAGTCATGTATCACAAAGTTGACAGTGGGATTGATATTGACAGTAGGTAGCAAGTGGATATACTGTGGTTGTCCTCCGGTGTCCAGCAATGTGACAATATTGAGGACATCACCAGGTTGATGCATAGTAGTGGTAACATTGTGAGATTCAAAGCTATCCGCTACCATTGGGTTGAAAACAGAGAGATTTTTTACATTGACTGGTTTAGTAAACAGTCTAGAAAACCACTGCTTAGCCACTTTAGTTTTGGAAACTTGCTTTGGTATAGGTTGGGCAGTAAAGAGTTGTTGTGGTTCACCACCATGCACTTTTTGCTGCACTTCAGCTGTATTTTTTTCATAAATAATCTCAGAATTTTGTTGATCATGTTGTGCAGGTGCTGATTGTTTGGATGGTAAATTTTCAGATAGCAACACAGTATGCAAGTGCCTCATTTCTAGGTTGGAATCCATTTCAACCCAAACTACTTTTTGTTCATGTTTATGGAAAGCACCTTTTCTTAGTGACACAGCATGACTTGCTTGTATCATGTTAGTACTGTGATGGTGTTGGGTTATTTTTCTGTTTAGTAGGAGGTGACTGAAACTTGTTTTCCCTGCGGCTCCTGATCCAGTGAAAAGTATTTTGATAAAATGTACTGTAATTGTTCCATGTTTTTTCTTTGCTTCATTTAATTTTTGTAGTAGTGAATTTTTCTACAAAACAAAATACAATTTAGTTATCATACAGTGAATGTCCCATAAAAACATCACCCAATAACCAGCCTCACTTTTCTCAGATGACGATTAGGCAGTATTGGTTAGGTAAAAGCAAGCCCAAACAAGCCTTCAGATCTGACTCGAAATGCTTTCAACAAGTTGGTACAGAATTTGAAAAAAAAAACTTAATAGAATTTTTCAGTGAATGACTGACTGACTGAGTAACTGATGCTTTCAGATATGCATAACTCAATAACGGCTAAGGCTACGGGCTCAATTTTTTCACTGTTTGATGTCGCTTTGGCCCGAGAGGTGTATACAATGCATTCTTCATGGACTTACCAGTGTCCTCCTTTGTGTCCTATTCATTTTTGCTGACAGCAAAAGGTGTCGATTTGGCAGTAGCGTGTGATGGCTTCCATTCATAATGGAAATCAACCGTAATTTTCACAGTGGATATTTTGATTGCAGTGGCACTTTTCAAACAGTTCTTGGTTTGTACTGCTATGTAATGGGTTGAACAAAGCTGACAACGAAGCGTAATGGATACTTCACTTTTCAGATGATAGTTGATAACTGGGGTGTGCAGTGCCATTTCTTTCTTTTGATGTGGTATGTGTGGATTGCAAAGTTTCTTTTCAAACAGTTCTTGATTTGTAATGCTGTGTAACAGATTGAACATAGCTGACAACGAAGCGTAATGCATACCACACTTTTCAGATAATAATTGAATCGGGTATAGCTGGGGCAAATGGCACCATTTCTTTCTTTTGATAAAAATTCACCAGTTGTAATTCAAAAAAAGTTTACAAACAACTACCTAAAAAAATTGGAATTTTCAACTAGAGTAGGGACCATAGCACATTGATAAAAGTAGTGGAACAAGCTGGAGTAGTGTATGATATCAAATTACAGTAAAACAAAAAGAAGTGTTATATCCCAACATGCAATTCCGTTATGGAATCTTGAGCACAGTAGGGATATAACACTTCTTATTGTTTTACTGTGATTCTCATCTGAAAAGTTTAGTGTCCTTTATGCTTAGTTGTCAGCAATGTTCAATCCACTACACAGCATCACAAGTCAAGAACTGTTTGAAAAGCACCTCTGCAATCAAAGTAGCCACGATGAAAAAATACAAACAATATTTGTTACGAAGGGAAGCCATGATATGCCATCACCAAATCAACACCTTTTGCTGTCAGCAAAGATGAATAGGACGTAAAGGAAAATACTGGTAAGTCTATGAAGAATGCATTGTATGCATTGTGGTATGCTAAAAGGCACGTGTCCGGCTGAAACAATGTCAAACAGTAAAACAAACAAGCCCATAGCCTTAGTCAATATCAAGTTACGCTTGTCTGAAGGCATCAATCAGTCAGTCAGCCAGTCAGTCAGTCAGTCAGTCAGTCAGTCAGTCAGTCAGTCAGTCAGTCAGTCAGTCAGTCAGACAGTCAGTCAGTCAGTTGGTCGGTCGGTCAATTACTAAGCCAGTTAATCACTAGAAAATTGTGTTTAATTTTAAAAAAAATCATAACAACTTAACTTGTTGAAAACATTTTGGATCAATCTGAAGACTTGTTTGGCTTAGATTTACCTAACCAATACTGTTTCATCATCATCAGGGAAAATTGGGGGTAGTTTTTGAGTGATGCTTTTTTCATGTGCCACATCCAAATATTTGTGGTCCCTACTATACAGTTCTATTGTACTATATGATTATGCCGCATGTATGCAATACGTACATATACGTACTGTATCATACTGTTTCCCTATTAATGATTGTTTCTATGCTGGTGTCAATGTACAAACTCCACGTGTACATATGGAGATTAACCAGATTTGCAGTTTACAGTACATTTACATAGTATCATTGTTAACATTGTACTGTACTTCATGTAACAATATTTATTTCTACATTTCCACCACTGCAACGGTATTGACATTACTCATTTTGACATTAGACCAGTCTGTAATAAAGTGTAATATTGAACTGACTTGTACACACACACACACACTGCTGATGTAACAACACATGAATATATTTGTAATCATATGACATCACTTAGTTAATTTCCTGTATCCTGTATTAAGTCTTGCTATGTTGTACATTATTCAGTCTGGCATATTAAAGTTACTAGTTGCTTGAGTGTTAGTTATTGACGAGTATTACATTGGTAGCAGAGGACGGTTGAAGTTGGCCATGTCTATCCCTAGCACAGCTGCAACGAGTTCCAAGCACATCAGTTTGCCCAGGATCTTCTCAGAAGGTGACCCAACTGAATGGTTCAAGCGTTACGAGATCTGCTGCAGTGCAAATGACTGGAACGACGAAATGAAAGCAAAGAAATTGCCGACACTATTAGAGGGAAAGCACTTGTTACCTGGCTAGAGTTGACCGCAGAGCAGCAAGCAAGTTATGACCTAGCTAAGAAAAACATCCTGGAGAGAATGGGGCCAGTACGGTTTGTGTCGATGGATGACTTTCATCGCAGATGGTTGCATCCTGGCGAGTCATTGTCTGTATACTGTCACGAACTAAAAAGGCTAATAGATCGAGCTATGCCAGCAGCAGATGCGACAACACGCCAACAGTTAGTAATGCACCAGTTTCTAACGGGACTCCCCCTGAAAATAAGCAAGCGATTGCGTGCAGCAGGAGAGGTTAATGACTTGGGGCAGCTGATGCAGCGAGCAAAGTTGTTGATGACTATTGATGCTGAGAATCCTGGTGAAAAATTAGCAGCTGTTCAGCAGCCAAATGACCGTGTGGAAGCCCTAACAGAGCAAGTCGCCACCCTGACTGAACAGGTGGCCGCCATGGCAACTAATCAGAGAACCTCCCAGTAGCCAGCCAGACTCCTCTGTTTCCGTAGTAACCAACCTGGTCATGTACAGTGTAATTGCCCGAGATAAAGCGATGTTTTAATTGTGGAAGGATGGGCCACCTCGTGAAGGACTGTCGTTCGGGAAACGGACAAGGGGCGTCTCGCACGGGCTGGGGGCGCCTCTGAAAGCAGTGAGCCCTTTGTGTAGTAATGTGTGCCCCAATACTTAAAATATCCCAATACTTAAATATCCCGACTTTTCTACAGCTGCTAAACAATTTCAACTATATACAGATGCCAGTGCCACAGGTATTGGTGCTGTACTTGAACAAAGTGGCCATGTTGTAGCATACACTAGTAGAGCTCTCTCAACTTCAGAGCAATACTATAGCGTAATTCAAAAAGAGTGCTTAGCTGTTGTCCAATCATTTTGATCAACATAAGCACGCAGCATTTGCAAAAGAGACCTGTTGAAGCGTTCAACTAATCCATCACCAGCAGGGCGGTAAGCTGTTGTTCGAGATTTAGTGACACCGAAAGCATTGAGAGTCTGACGTAAGATGGTGCTCTCAAAGTTTCTGCCCTGATCTGAATGTAGGATGTCTGGGATACCATAGTGACAAAACACTGTTGTTAGCTCTCTGGTGATGGTTGCGGCTGTTTGATTAGGCATTGGTATGGCCTCTACCCACTTGGTCATGTAGTCTTGAATAACCAAAAGATAACGGTTATGTCGGGAAGTGGGAACTTCCAAAATATCTACTGCTACCATCTCCCAGGGCTTGCCAATGGGCACAGTGGTCAAAGGGGCACGAGTTGGTTTTGCAGGCTTAGAACGCTGACAAACTAAACATTCTCTGCAATACCTTTCTATGTCTTGCAACATTCCAACCCAGTACCCAACTTGACGTACCCTGGCTGTTGTCTGGGAACAATATCTCCCATTTGTGCTGTATGCATACCGTACCGCTGTTCATACATCAACTGGGGTCTCACCATTTGAGCTGATGTTTGGCAGATGTGCCCACAAGCCGCCAATTCCATCTAGTATGGCTTATGATGTAACCTCATATCAGCATCAGCATCAGCTTCAAGATAAGCTATCTAAGCTCAGAGATTTTGTTGAAACACACAATGCCCAAGCTAACACACAGCAAAAGCAGCACTATGATGAACACTCTCTTTCCAGAACTTTTGCTATAGGTGATTCAGTTTGGTTATCTGTCCCTACAGCAGGCAAGTTAGATCCCAAATGGGAAGGGAAATGGATCATCCAGTCAGTGAAAAGTCCCATCACATATACTATACATGATGGAAGGAGAACTAGAACAGTTCATATCAATCAACTAAGACCAAGGCTTCAAGCTGCTACTACTTCAGATGAGACAGTTCCACTGCTTCTTCAAAGTGATTGGGCTCCCCCTTCAGTAGAACATCATTTTATTGATGATGACCCACCGGGACCTGAGAACCGTTATCCTACACGGGACAGAAGACCACCAGACCGCTATCGTCCTTGAGAACGAGCCAAAGCTAGGAGGGGCAGATGTAGGGATGCGGGAATTATGCCTGAATAATTTTGGGAATAATGATGGGGTAATAGAATAGAGCATTATTCCAGCATTTTGATGCAGTTTTGGAGCATAATCGGCATAAAAATAAATTAAGATTGAGATACTCTAATAGAACAGTCACTTACTCTAATAGAACGATCAATTACTCTAATAGAACGATCAATGCGGAATAATTCATTACTAATACTACTGGTAAGTAAGCATCTTGCTAACAAAAAAGCTTTTCTGATGAATTGACACAGCTGGATTTAGTACTTTTTACTGTTTCAAAGTCTTGCTGTACAATTTAATTACTAAAATGAAGAAAAAGTTACAAAAATTAGGAATAATTTTGGGAATAATGAGTATTTTTGGGAATAATAAAAAGCATAATGATAAGGTTTTAAAAGAATTTCGGAATAGAATAATGATGAAAATTTTGAGCATAATTCCCACAAGCCTAAGCAGATGTAATAAAGTGTAATATTGAACTGACTTGTACACATACACACACACTGCTGATGTAACAACACATGAATATATTTGTAATCATATGACATCACTTAGTTAATTTCCTGTATCCTGTATTTATAAAGTCTTGCTATGTTGTACATTATTCAGTCTGGCATATTAAAGTTCTTAGTTGCTTGAGTGTTAGTTATTGACGAGTATTACACAGTCTATAGGTTTTTACTACTACCCTTATTCAAACAATGATCAAAATAATTATTAGTATGCACAATGTATAATTATTATTAATAGACAGTATGCAGCTAAGCTTTTACTTATCGCGACAAATGTGTGTCTTTTAGTGAGGCTATCATGTCTATTACAAAGTTACAGTTATACTGGAAAATCTAAAAGCATATACGAGGAGGGGGGGAGGATTTATTGGCTACAACAGATCAAGGAATTGTAATGGAGTAGTCAGTAATTCTAATAGAATAGTCACAGTTAAAACTGTGAATAGCTATACGGTACCACTCAAGCACAATGTCGCACTCGCTTGAACATGCAACTTTGCTTGAGATTTTTAAAATCGCTAATTAAATTGCGTGGCAACTGTTTTGCTTGTGATTCTTGCAAATGAAATAGCTGCCACATTGTCTCGCAAGCAAAACAGTTGCCACGCCCCTTAATTAGTGATTTTTAAAATCTCGAGCAAAGTTGCACGTGCGAGCGAGTGCGACATTGCGCTTGGGCAATACCGTACTTAAAAGCCTCAGCTAGTAAGTGTTACTGCAAATTTTTCATGTATGTTGAGTTACTACTGTTGGCAAGTTTCCGTATGCCTATTTGATACCAGTTTTCTTGAAAGTTTAATTTTGCCATCAGGCTAATAGCCAAGGGCAGTAAGGGGGTTCTGAAGAGCTGCCCTCTTGGAAAACGTCCACAATTTTAGTAAGCAGATCCACAATTTTACAAAAGGTCCACAATTTTACAAAAGGTCCACAATTTTAGAATACAGGTCTGAATTTTCAGTAGCAAAAGTCCATTAGCTACAGTTTACTAAATACCACTAATAAGAAGACACACCAGTGTACATTGAAATGTATCCTGGGAAAGTGGTTTCACTTCTAAATGAGCAAGCCACTTTCATCAAAGCAAGTATGGCCTCAATGTGGATGAGGTAGTGGTACCACCCTCTGTTTGTTTTATACAAGCTCAGACCAATATTGATTGTTGGAATAAATCAATGCTCACATAATGATTACCACAAATTTAAGTATTGCCAGAAGCAGCAGTCAAATGAAGGCATTTTGGTATCCTTGCCATTCTACAATGTTACTTAAAGGTGAGAACTAGTCTTACAGTGCATTTCCAAGTGTTTTGGCATGTATTTGAATGTGGACACACCCACATTATGGACAACACGAGTAACCACTCTATAATGAAGCTTACCCCTTTAGGTATTTAGTATATGTTGTGAATAGTCTTTAAACAACGCAAAAGCATTAAAAATCTTGTAACTTCCCCAAAATTTGCCCTACTCGACTTTCTGCGATATCCGTAGGACTCGTCCATTTATTATAACAATCGTAGCTACAACGTTACTTGCTTCCTAACCATAATCGAATCTTTCAGGCATGCATATATATTATAACGAATACAGTGATTTCACTCGTGTTGGCATTAAGACTATCAGCCTTAATGGAAGTGTTACACATTAGCTGTAACATGGGCACTCGTGATTTGCCAGAAATGTGTGCCCGCAGTCCTCGGGCTGTGCCCTCCGACTTTGGGAGTACATTTCTAGCAAATCACTCGTGCCCATGTTACAACTATAAAATATACACGAAAATGGCACCGTCTATTAAACATGGCGCCATAACTTCCGCATACTTTAATTTACAGAGATCTGGTATGGCTCTCAGAATCCTTGATCAATGGCGAATCGAGTGATATATAGGAGTTTGTGAAGTGACCAAGAGAAAAGGTAGGATAGAGCCTTGTATCACCAAATTACGCATTCAGATATGTAATAAAACAGTGGGAAAAACTTGTTTTTCATATGTTTTATAATGAAACTCGGTATAATAATTGGTTAGGCACTTACTTCAGGCAGATTCTTTATCAGCAAGTGCTGACACGTTGAATGATACCAAATTTAGCAATTTTTTTTGGTCGAGGGTAACAGGTTGCTTTTTGGGGGTCTCCCACCTGAGTAATTAAATTCTCCCATATAAATTGCATGAGGGCACATATTAAGTTGTAATTGATAGTAAACAAATGTTACTATGGTAACACTAGAGCATTACTTCAGGCGGAATTGTGTACAGCAATTCAAGGGCTTTAATTTTCTGTATAATGTCCTGTAGAGATTATGGGTGCTAATGCTTGCTTTTTTGCATTTTTTTTGTATTTAGTACAAAATGCATGTATTTTACATAGGGCAAGAAATGATGGCTGTCGACAAGGTTTTTCAACCAACTGGTTTCACTAAGCTAAGACTACCAAAATGACATGGAGTTGATTTTTAACTGTTATAATACATAATTCATAAGAACTAATAGCGAAACTTGATGCTATGTAAAATTTTATTTTGATTATATCGGTTTACAATTCCCAATAGCAAGTTTTGATATGAACACTATTACATTACACTGTAATTGGTAACCTGTTCCATGTATAATACCTATGTTATAACCTGGCATATTAAGGTGGCACTAAAGCAATAATGCATTTTCTTGACAACAATCTGCTGTGTCTCAAGTTTAAGACATATTGAAAGCTAGAACTTAATTTTGCATGCAAATAAACTACGCATACAGGAATCTATCATTCATAGAGAGTATAAAGCGTAGAACTGCTCTCAAAGCAAGAAATTAGAGGTACTTATTGGAAAACAGAAGACGCACTATCTCTCAATAACCTGAAGTTTTAGCTCCAACACTTCACATGATGAAAGCATACTATTACAAGAATCATTCTACGTATCAATAAGTGGAAGCGATTTACAAGTTGAAGTATATGGCATTTACAAGCAGATGAGAGCCTTGTTCCACCATTTGCACCAAGTGAAGAAGCCATAGAATGGATATATCATATACTGATACATAGAATTATTCAGACACTATTGTTTACCATTCATACGAAGTTTCGTGGCTGTTCAACCTATATCTACAAAGTAAAGACCATGTTTGTAATAGGCTGTAAGGTGAGTAGAAACAAATAATAATTAATGGTGGCACTTGTTTTCACACTGAAAAGGTTGTTAATGTTGTTGTTACAGTGAATTATGTTCCACCTGAACTGTGTAACAGCAGCTGCTTGTTGTTTTTGCTAACAACTCACCTGTTACTCATGGCTGCTTTTTAAGCTTGTTAAGTTAATTATGGAGTAGCGATCTGCCTGATTTACCACTAATTGCGCAGTATAATAATGTTACATCATATGTATTTGCTATGGCTTCTTGTGTGCATCATTGCTTTATCACCACCTTAATTATATTTTTCACTGCTTTAACTAGATGTTATGACTGATCATTTTTAGCACATTTCTTTGTCACAAACAGTTAGACTCTTCCAAAGTCTGGTACATTTTTAGCACATTTCTTTGTCACAAAACAGTTAGACTCTTCCAAAGTCTGGTACAACAAAAACCATAACATAAATCTCACACGGATTCCAAGCTGACAAACATCATGAAAAGAATGCTGCCACTTTTTAATGCAAGGGCTAAAGTTACCAAACATTTCTAGATGGTATAAGAGAGGCTGAAGACAAATTGGGAGTAGTGTATGTAGTAAGCAACCTTTTGATCATTGAAATTCATGTTTCACTACAGTCATAGTGTTTATGAAGTAATTGTACATAGCTCAACCAAACAACAAATATTGAACATGTAGCACAGTGATCACATGTAAAGTATATGAGTGTGTTGTACAAACCTTTTGTGTATATGACTTGAGCAACTGTACCACCTTATCATGTCCTCGATTTTTAGCCATATCAAGTGGTGTTTTACTAAAAAACTCCTATATGGTAAATTAGAGCTTAATAGTTACTGAACAATTATAGATGTACAATATCATGTACCCATGGTTCAGAATAACTTTTGCATGCACCCTGGAGCAAATTGAGACTTGTAGAGTGTAATGAACATGCAATTTTTAACAAAGAATAGCAAATTGTACAATAGTTGTACACACATCTCTGTCATACTTAATTAAACCCTCACTGCCAAATTAAATTGTTTACACAAGAGCAACTACAAAGCCATTATATAACTTTAATGTGCAAAAATTGATCTACATATGTAAAACCAAATGTGAAATTTCACACCTTTACAGGCTACCACTGTTTATAATAATACAATAAACATTGCTAACCTGTTTACAGTTAAAGCAATTACCTCTAAGTAGCATTTAAGCAAGTGAGCATGCACATACAGGGATGAGGTCACTGTTGTGAGGTGTACAAAAGTAGCAACATGCTCAACGCATACATACTATAGTTTGTGCCCACATGCCCTATTTTTGCAGGCCTGGTCACATTTGATGTTTATTAATTAATAATTATCTCTTTGAAGGCTGAATAATTTTCAAGTATGGAGGAATGCATAACGTTGTGTTGTAGGCCTTCTGTAACATGAAGATGGATTATTGTTTGGCATTAACTTAATGGTAATTTCATGCACTACAATAATATCATAACAGTTTTGTTCTACACAAAACAGTACTTGTGATATGGAGCAAAGAACGGGAGATGTTATCTGAATGTCAGCTTTGTTATAAATTTATCATATATTCATGAGGTAGTCACATGATCTTTTGTATAGCTACAAATTGAATCACCATCACACGCTGAGTCTAATGACGTTCTTTTTGATGCACTACGATGAAGTACCATGGAGACATGGCCGATCAAAGTAGCTGGTGTAGAGTATTGGTGGACGATATTGGAAAAGCTACTTTTTCTTGGTGGCCTAGCAGCAGAGATCCTCTTAAAACAAAGCGATACTTCGTTGATTTTGTCAGGAATTTCATGGTGAGTATCGTGGTGTTAGCAAATTATTTCTATTGTGTACTAATAAGTAATTATAACGGCTTATACTAGCCTATATACTTGTGCCCAATATATTGGACTTTGGCCTCAAAGGTTTAATTAAGGTACGTAGCTACTGACCCTACTATACTAAGATATTGTAAGGAAATTACATATAGTTTAAAAAATACCTTTAATCGTAGTTAATGGGAGGAACGAAACACCAGACCTCTGCCCTGGCAGGAGTTAGGTAGCATTAAAAAGAGAATAGGGCATCAATTAGAGTAAACGCGCATGCGTAGTCAGTACCACGCGACCAGTGAACAGCTGCGTGAGAGTGTTACTTGAGAGTGTTTATAGGTTCATGGCGAAGCAAGACAAAAGAAAATCAAACAAACGTGGGTCGCAAAGCCAATCGACCACCAAGAAGACTAGCGAATCAGCCAAGAAGAAGACAGGCTCCACCAAGATAGGGTCCGCAACGTGAAATTTCGACCTCCGAGAATCAACTACCAAACCACCCACAAATGCTAGGCTAGGTACCACTTAGAAAATTCCTGATTGGCGTTATTTTTCATTAACGTCTTGTCGTGCAAATCGGCGAATATGCTTACAAATTACGAGATTTTTTGCTATATCTTCAAGGAAGTGTCTTTTAAAGCTACAATAGGCGCTCTCAACCTTTCTTACTAACTGTACTCTAAATTAAAACCATCAGTGGCTGCATTGTCTGGAGCAATTTCCAGCCGCAGCATCGCGAAAATGAAATTTCGGACTCGAAAAAAGTTTCGATGCCACTGGAGCACACAGTAACGATGCCAAAGTAACCCTCCCAGGTCAAACTAGTCTGGCATGGGTCCAACTACTACCACACCAAATATCATCGAATTCCAAAATTGTTTGCCATCTGGCTGAGCTCGACGGCTGTCAAAAATTCGTCAAAAATGCCGATTTCATTCACTGACGGGAACTTTTGCTAGCCAGATGTGCTAGTTTACTTCTCAAAAGCTTGCTAGACCCATAGTCTGGAGCTTTCATTCATAGGATTGGTCTGGCAGCTCTTCAAGCGACCTCAAAAACCGCCAAATGCCGATATCTACGAATTTTGCCAATATCGACTATTTTACAATGCGTTAAAGAAATTTTGCACACCAAACATGATGCTTTGCCTCTCTAAAGTTATGCTACATCCTTGTTTAGTTATATTTGTCCATAGGGTGGCAATGGCAGTTCTCTTATCGAGGCCAAAATCCATCAAAACGCCCATCTCATCATTTGTCATCAGTTTTAAGAAGTTTTACAAGTCGAACGTGCTGGTTTACCTCTCTACATCTTTACTGGACGTTTCAATCACCTTCGTCTGTGTAGGCACCTTTCTTCAGCCTCTTGAAAATGTCAGAGCATGCCAATTGGGCCACGGCGCAACCATCAACACCACTTACTGCTTATTTTGTTTCATTGATTCCACGAAAATCCAGCAGAAATATTACATAACCCAACTGGAGTTAGTCTAGTCATAGATAATATATCTACTGTCAGTAGGTATATTATCTATGGTCTAGTTTTGAATATCCACCCTTCGGAACTCTACACGAATGGAAATTTCGATTGTGGTTTTTGATAATTGGAATTTGCATTTCGGTGATCATTTGTATAAACATGTAGTTTATTTAGAGCTAAACTAACTCCATTTGCGCTCTATTACATTTCTGCTGGTTTTCCTGTCATTTTTGCATGGAATCAATGAAACAAAAATAGCTAAGCATTAACTGGTATTGATGGTTGCACCCATTTGGTGTGCTCTGGCATTTTGAAGAGACTGAAGAAAGCTGCCTACACAGGCGAAGGTGATTACATGGTCCAGCAAGGATGTAGAGAGGTAAACCAACATATTTGACATGTAAAACTTCCTAAAACTGATGAAAAATGGTGAGATGGGCAATTTGATGGATTTTGGCCTCGATTAGAGAGCCGCCAGTGCCACCCTATGGACGAATATAACTAAACAAGGATGCAGCATGACTTTAGAGAGGCAAAGCATCACGTTTGGTGTGTAAAATTTCTTTAACGCATTGTAAATTGGTCAACATCGGCAAAATTCGTGGATATCAGCATTTGGCAGTTTTTGTGGTCGCTAGAAGAGCTGCCAGACCAACCCTATGAATGAAAGCTACTGGCTATGGGTCTAGTAAGTTTTTGAGAAATAAAGTAGCACATACGGCTAGCAAAAGTTCCCGTCAGTGAATGAAATCAGTATTTTTGATGAAATTTTGATAGCCGTTGAGCTCAGCCAGATGGCAAACAATTTTGGAATTCGATGATATTTGGTGTGGTAGTAGTTGGACCCATGCCAGACCAGTTTGACCTGGGAGGGTTACTTTGGCATCGCTACTGTGTGCTCCAGTGGCATCGAAACTTTTTTCGAGTCCGAAATTTCATTTTCGCGATGCTGCGGCTGGAAATTGCTCCAGACAATGCAGCCACTGATGGTTTTAGTTTAGAGTACAGTTAGTAAGAAAGGTTGAGAGCACGTATTGTAGCTTTAAAAGACATTTCCTTGAAGATATAGCAAAAAATCTCGCAATTTGTAAGCATATTCGCCGATTTGCACGACAAGACGTTAATGGAAAATAACGCCAATCTGGAATTTTCTAAGTGGTACCTAGCCAAGCATTTGTGGGTGGTTTGGTAGTTGATTCTCGGAGGTCGAAATTTCACGTTGCGGACCCTAACCAAGAAGACGAGAGAATCGGCCAAGCAGAAGACAGGCTCCACCAAGAAGACTAGTGAATCGGCCAAGAAGAAGACAGATTCCGTTATTACACGTGGTGCTACTTCTTGCTCCGATTCCCGCTCGAGACGAACGGATTCCCGCACGGAACGGACAGATTCCAGGCCAACATCCAGCGCTGGAGCTTCGAGGAAGCGTGGAAATGCTAGCCAATCCTTAGCTGCAACTCGGAAGAGGAAGACCATGGACTCGTCCACCCAGCACGGTAGCAAACGTCAGAAGACTTGTCCACTAACCACAGTGGATATACCTGCGATAGTAAAAGCCGCCAGGGACGGACTCCCAAAGCCCACTGAGACTTCACAAGACAGCGACGACTTAGAAGATACCCAGGACACCGATGTAGCCATCTCCGATTCCAGCGATGAGTTTGGTCCGTACAACTTAAAAGTTGTTTACAATTGTGTGTGTGTATGTATATCAAGACACACGGTAGTGTGTCGTGCGGCCCAAGAAGCCGGCGTGCCACACCGTGAGTATATTAACAGGAAGAAAGAAAACGCTATTTTCACACCTATGTAGCTCTGTGATCCCTTATCCGATTGGAACCAAATTTGCTAGAGAGGTGCCGGCCAGCACGGGGAGTCTACACACCAAATTTGAAGAAAATCGCTCCAGCCATTTCCGAGATACGAGCGAACAAAATTTCGTTTTAATTTCTTCGTTTTTTCTTCTTCTACTTCTTCATTTCGCACACTTCGAAAAATCCGCCATAAAACACGAATGCGTGCTCAGATCAGGCTGAAATGTAGTACACTTAAAGGGCTCATTAAGGCGGATCTCTGTACCAACTTTGGTAGGACTCCGATGAATATTCACGGAGTTATGACCGATTATTTGCGTAAAATAAGGTCGAAGGTCTGTCACGCCTACAGGGTAAACCCCTTTGAGGAATCAGCTGAAAATTGCTATGTAGATGAAGCAACCATCGTAGGAGTGCCTTTTTGTGGTTTGAAAGGAATCGGGATAACGACCACGGAGATATGACACAAAACCCAACATGTGTCAAAATTACGCGATCGATTTTTATGAATAAAAATACTATTAGTTTTCGTGTCTATCAGGCAAACCGCTTAGAGCAATGAGCTGAAAATCAGTATGTAGCTGGAATAATCATCATAGAAAGTCCTTGCAGTAGTACAGAAGAATTGGATTACAAACCACTGTCGAAAGGCAACTACGTGTAGCAAATGCGAGATCGAGATACTCTAATAGAACAGTCACCCTAATAAAGCATTCAGCTGCATTTATAATTTACTCAATTATATTACATTGCAAGTTATTCTGTAGGGAATTCAACTACAAACAAGTCACCCTGTAGTCAGATCAGCCAGAAGAAGGTACCTAATAGAGAGTTCAGCTACAAAGAAACCATCATGTAGAGAGTTCAGCTCAAACAAATTGCCCTGTAGAGAGATCAGCTAGAAGAAGTTACCTTGTGGAGAGTTCAGTTACAAAGAAACAATCATGCAAAGAGTTCAGCTGCAAACAAATCACCCAGTACAAAGTTCCGCTATGAAAAGATCACACTGTAGAGAGTTCAGTTAGAAACAAGTCATCTTGTAGGGAGATCATGATCAGCTAGAAGAAGTCACCTTGTAGAGAGTTCAGCTACAAAGAAACCACCATGTAAGAGAGTTCAGCTGCAAACAAATCACCTGTAGAGAGTTCAGCTAGGAACAAGTCACCCTGTACAGAGATCAGCTAGAAACAAGTCACCCTGTAGAGAATTCAGCTACAAACAAATCACCCTGTAGAAAGATCAGCTAGAAGAAGTTACCTTGTAGAGAGTTCAGCTACAAACAAATCACCCTGTAGAGAGTTCAGCTACAACAAGTCACCCTGTAGAGAGATCAGCTAGAAGAAGTTACATTGTAGATAGTTCAGCTACAAAGAAACTACTATGTAGAGAGCGGTTGCAAACAAATCGCCCTGTAGAAAATCCAGCTACAAACAAACCATCCTGTAGAGAGTTCAGCTATAAACAAGTCATCCGGTAGAGAGTTCAGCTATAAACAAGTCATCCGGTAGAGAGATCAGCTAGAAGGATAACCTTGTAGAGAGGTCAGCTACAAAGAAATCACCCTGCTTCATCTTTTCTTCTTCCTGTGGTAAAGAAAATATGATAGTAGGCATTCCAGCCCAATTTATAAATTTTGGAAAAATGGACTCATTTTATATGCTCAATAGATAGAGTATTGATTGCCGATCTCAGAAATATATAGTTTGTTAGGTTGGTATTAACTACTTTGGCATGCACAGTGCTTTAAAACTGAAAAAAAGGTACATTTTTTCTCCGGGGCTTCCCATACATTTTAAAGGGAAAAATGGCACAATTGAATCAGGAAGCCATCTAGCAATCTGGACAGTCTTGAAACTGCAGTTGCTTCTAGCTGCAAGTTTGTACATGTAATGAGAGTAACTTCAGATGTTATCGGATCTCAACAATCTTTGTATGCTTTGTGGTGAGCTAACATGTTTCACCTACTGCACACTTCTCAATACAATGGTGTATACCCATAGGTAAGTGCCATATCTCAAGTAAGTAAAAACATCAAATTAACAACTTATAAAGGTATACAACTAAAGTGGAGGTGCCACAATGATGCAACAATACCTAAGGTGGAGTTGTGGTTTCAATTACGGCGTTGTTATGCTGACTTTGAAGTGGTTTGTATTTTTGAGCTGATGACACAGCCACCAGAAAATTGCTCTGGAGCTGACAATCACTAACCCGAGCAAAGTAACTACGCACTTTAAAGTAAGCACCAGTGACTACCTTCCACCAGACCCTATGTTTTTTAAAGTTTTAAAGTATTCTACATACATTACAAGGCTTGAAAAGATTACAAAACAACACAAAACTTACTTATATGTAACGCGCACGACAAAACTAAGATTTTCATGATGATCAGCGTGTGGACAAACCCCATAGCGATTTTCATCCTCATCGGAGCTCGGACTACGGAGCAATCCCAAGTTAAACGCGAGTTGTTGTTTTGTGCCAGGGTTCTATTGGGGAATATACGGAGAATTTTTTTATTTAAAAATCTCGGATACTGGAATGCCTAATGATAGGTTTAAAAAAGCCTGGGGGTATACAAATGCAAAAAGAAGTGAAATCTAATCCAAAACAGCCAAGTTGTAAAAAAAGTGCGGCCCTCAGACAGGCTATGGTGAAAAAAGATGTGAAATCCAAGGTGGCGGCCAAGAAATGGCTGTGATGGTAGGTTAATGGTAAAAATTTTAATAATGACAATTCAGGTGAATTTTGTGCCAAGACCAAGCGGCACCAAATTCACCTGAATTGTCGTTATTAAAATATTTACATAAAACACGAATTCGTACTCGGATAGGGCTGAAATTGGGCACACTTGAAGGGCTCATTAAGGTGGATCTCAATACCAACTTTGGTAGGAATCCGATGAACATACACGGAGTTATTACCGATTATGTGCGTAAAATAAGGTCGAAGGTCTGTCACGCCTACAGGGTAAACCCCTTGGAGGAATGAGTTGAAAGTTTATTTGTAGATGGACTAACCATCGTAGGAGTGCCTTTTTGTGGTTTGAAAGGAATTGAGATAAAGACAATGGAGATATGACACAAAACTCAACCTGTGTCAAAATTACGCGATCGATTTTTATGAATAAAAAAATCTATTAGTTTTCACATCTACCAGGCAAACCGCTTAGAGCAATGAGCTGAAAATCAGTGTGTAGCTGGAATAATCATCATAGAAAGTCCTTGCAGTAGTACAGAAGAATCGGATTACAAACCACTGAGTTATGATTTGAAAGGCAACTACGAGTAGCAAATGCGAGATCGAGATACTCTATAAGAACAGTCACCCTAATAGAGCATTCTGCTACGTTTATAACTTACTCCATTACAGAATTATATTACATTGCAGGATATTCTGTACGGAATTCAGCTACAAACAGTTAATCTGATAGACAATTCAGCTACATGCAAGTCACCCTGTAGAGAGTTCATCTAGAAACAAGTCACCCTGTATCAGCTAGAAGAAGTCACCTTGTAGAGAGCTCAGCTACAAAGAAACCATCATGTAGAGAGTTCAGCTGCAAACAAATCACCCTGTAGAGAACTCAGCTACAAACAAACATGCCCTGTAAAAAGATCAGCTAGAAGAAGTTACATTGTAGAGAGTTCAGCTACAAAGAAACCACCATGTAGAGAGTTAAGCTGCATACAAATCACCCAGTAGAAAGTTCAGCTATGAACAAATCACCCTGTAGAGAGTTCAGCTAGAAGAAGTCACCTTTTAGAGAGTTCAGCTACAAAACAACCACCATGTAGAGAGTTCAGCTGCAAAAAAATCAATCACTCTGTAGAGAGTTCAGCTAGAAGAAGTCACCTTGTAGAGAGTTCAGCTGCAAATAAATCACCCTGTAGAGAATTCAGCTACAAACAAATCACCCTGTAGAAAGATCAGCTAGAAGAAGTTACCTAGTAGAGAGTTCAGCTACAAAGAAACCACCATATAGAGAGTTCAGCTGCAAATACATCACCTGTAGAGAGTTCAGCTAGAAACAAGTTACCCTGTAGAGATCAGCTAGAAACAAGTCACCCGGTAGAGAGTTCAGCTAGAAGAAGTTACATTGTAGAGAGATCAGCTACAATGAAACTCCCATGTAGAGAGTTCAGCTGCAAACAAATCACCCTGTAGAGAACTCAGCTACAAACAAATATGCCCTGTAAAAAGATCAGCTAGAAGAAGTTACCTTGTAGAGAGTTCAGCTACAAAGAAGCTACCATGTAGAGAGTTCAGCTGAAAACAAATCACCCTGTAGAAAGTTCAGCTATGAACAGATCACCTTGTAGAGAGATCAGCTAGAAACAAGTCACCTTGTAGAGAGTTCAGCTAGAAGAAATTACCTTGTAGAGAGTTCAGCTACAAAGAAACCACCGTGTAGAGAGTTCAGCTGCAAACAAATCACCCAGTAGAAAGTTCAGCTATGAACAGATCACCCTGTTGAGAGTTCAGTTAGAAACAAGTCATCCTGTAGAGAGATCACCTAGAAGTATCACCTTGTAGAGAGTTCAGCTACAAACAAATCACCTGTAGAGAGTTCAGCTACAAACAAATCACCTTGTAGAGAGATCAGCTATAGAAGAAATCACCTTGTAGAGAGTTCAGCTACAAAAAAACTACCATGTAGAGAGTTCAGCTGCAAACCAATCACCCAGTAGAAAGTTCAGCTATGAACAGATCACCCTGTTGAGAGTTCAGTTAGAAACAAGTCATCCTGTAGAGAGATCACCTAGAAGTATCACCTTGTAGAGAGTTCAGCTACAAACATATCACCTGTAGAGAGTTCAGCTACAAACAAATCATCCTGTAGAGAGATCAGCTAGAAGAAGTCACCTTGTAGAGAGTTCAGCTATAAAGAAACCACCATGTAGAGAATTCAGCTGCAAACAAACACCCTGTAGAGAACTCAGCTACAAACAAATCGCCCTGTAGAAAGATCAGCTAGAAGAAGTTACCTTGTAGGGATTTCAGCTACAAACAAATCACCCTGTAGAGAATTCAGCTACAAAGAAATCATCATGTAGAGAGTTCAGCTGCAAACAAATCATCCCGTAGAGAGTTCAGCTATGAAAATATCATCCTGTAGAGAGTTCAGCTAGAAGAAGTCACCTTTTAGAGAGTTCAGCTACAAAGCAACCACCATGTAGAGAGTTCAGCTGCAAACACATCACTCTGTAGAGAATTCAGCTACAAACAAATCGCCCTGTAGAGAGACCAGCTAGAGACATGTCACCCTGTAGACAGATCAGGTAGAAGAAGTTAACTTGTAGAGAGTTCAGCTGCAAACAAATCACCCTGTAGAGAATTCAACTACAAGCAGATCACCCTGTAGAGAGTTCAGCTACATTTCAAGTCACCCAGTAGAGAGATCAGCTGCAAATTATCCTGTGGGGATTAATTGACATGTAATAAATATATGCATTATATATATATAATTTGTACATTTACTGATAAAATCAGAATGAGTTAAAGTATTTATAAAATCTGCTTCATCTTTTTCTTTTTCTGTGGTAAAGAAAAAATATAGGTTAAAAAGCCCCAAAGCTGGCCATAGGCCGGCTTTGGGGTATACAAATACAAAAAGAAGTGAAATCTAATCAAAAACAGCCTAGCTGTAAAAAAAGGAGTGCGGCCCTTGAAAAGGCTATGGTGAAAAAAGATGTGAAATCCAAGGTGGCGGCCAAGAAATGGCTGTGATGGTAGGTTAATCGTAAAAATTTTAATAACGACAATTCAGGTGAATTTGGTCTTGGCACAAAATTCACCTGAATTGTCGTTATTAAAATTTTTACCATTAACCTACCATCACAGCCATTTCTTGGCTGCCACCTTGGATTTCACATCTTTTTTCACCATAGCCTTTTCAAGGGCCGCACTCCTGTTTTTACAGCTTGGCTGTTTTTGATTAGATATATATATTTCCGCGTTACAATAGTAGCTACCCACTCCAGGTACTGTGGGCTTGGACGTCACCCCCCCCCCCCCCCCCCACACACACACACACTCTATTATGACTTGTAGCTCCCCCCAGGGATGGTGGGTAGTGCCTTGTTGATTACTCCTTATAATGCCCACCAACATCCTCATTGGACTTGTATGTGTCCCAAACTCAAAATATTGGCTATGTATGTGCCTCCACCCTCGTGGACTCCTTGATTACCAATCCAATTGCTGTCACCACCTCCGTAGTTTAATGACATTGTACCCATACAGGGCTAATTGTCGTGCATCTTCTTATGTGACCATTCCCCTACTTTTCTTATCTCACTCATTCTTCATAGACTTTGACGAAACCCTGACCGGCAGCCAACTGGAGCATGTCAGAGAACTCAACTCGCTTCGCCAAACCCCCGATCTCTCAGAGACCGAAGACCAAGGTTATCACCAACTTCCTATCTTAATTAGTGATGACTTACCACCAGTGCCAGCCCGATTAGTGAAAAGAATTAAGCAGGGGATATTTGTTGAGATGTCAGAACTGCTCCCAGACCACCTGGGGTCCGCTGACGCTAACGTGGAAAAGGAGGATCGCCATACTAACAAGACAAAACTCAATGAAGTAAATAATATCATTGACTGGATCCAATGCTTTGGTATATACATTGCGGTACTCTCTTGTTCTACCCCAGAACGTGTGGCTGATTTAGTGGGCTACCAAAGCTTGATCATATCTGCCTCCCATTACTAACGTGCAGGTCGCTGGGTGGTCTATGATCGGAGATTCCGCCTGAAAGCATCGGCCACGAATATAAAGATATGGTCAGCTATTGACATCACTATTTGGAATATGGTGTTTCCTAACTACCCCCTTGGAACTTACCAACCTGGCCAATCACAGCTGATGATTCCAGCCAACACGTATCGCCCTCCTAGACAACCAGCTCCCGAACCCAAGTTTCAAATCTGTCTAAAATGGAATGAAAACCCTGAGGGTTGCTCCCGTGCTTCATGCCGCTTTGACCACATCTGTTATCGGTGCGTGCACAACCCCCGCATCCTTGACAAGAACCACAAGGCTATTGAGTGCCCGCACAGGGAAAAGAGGGCAGCCACTCAGCAGCAAAAGGGACCACCAGCACTAATGAACCTTTAAGTTTGTCTTTCTTTAAAAAGCATAACAGACCTTGTCATGTTCAGTAGCATAGCTATTAGTGTAATTTTTTTTCTCTTACTTATATGACTTGCTTTCATGTGTGTACAAACTATTATGCATCATAATTGCCATGTTTTGGGTACTCTATGTATGTTAGCAAGACTTTTGCCATGCATACATCGCACACAATATAGTGAGGCCACTGCAATATTCTCTGGTCTTCCTTTACAGCCTTGTTAAGGGAACATATCATTGGAATTCACCTGGACGACATCTGTTCCCCATACCAAGAATGGGTCCCTGTGTGGAATGCCCTCCTTGCTGACCTACCTGTCAATGTCAAAGTTCCACATGAAGCCACTGCCATCACAACCCCCTTGAATTCAAAGAACTGGGCTAGGCTTCTATCAAGCCACCCTAACCAGGAGCTAGTGCAATTCTTCATCACCGGAATTTCTGAGGGCTTTCATATTGGCTTTAAGAGTCCGCCACAGCCCCTGAAATCAGCTAAGCGCAACCTAGAATGTGCTCTTCAGCACCCAGACACTGTCAGGCAATACCTTACTGATGAAATTGCTCATCATCAGGTCGCTGGCCCATTCAAGCGATCAACTATCCCTGATGCACACATCAGTAGATTCGCGGTCATCCTCAAAAACCACCAGCCCAAAAAATGGTGCCTGATAGTAGATCTGTCCCACCCAGCTGGCAAGAGTGTCAATGATGGAATCCCCAAAACCTCTGCTCCCTCACATATATAACCATTGATTCTGCCATCCAGGGCATCATGCAACTAGGACAAGGCACTCTACTAGCAAAAATCGACATTAAGAGTGCATTCCGGTTACTACCTGTGCACCCCGCCGACCGTCACCTGCTAGCGATGCATTGGGACCATAACCTTTACATCGACACCTGCTTACCTTTTGGACTTCGAGCAGCCCCAAAACTGTTTAATATATTAGTTGATTTGCTCTCCTGGATACTCACTCGAAAGGGAATTGCACCAGTTCTTCATTACCTAGATGACTTCTTAACCTTAGGGCCTCCAGGGTCCCCCACCTGTGCACGTAACTTAGCCACTATTAAGGAGGTATGCTCTACCCTCGGTATCCCACTTGCCCTAGAAAAAGTGGAAGGGCCATCTCATACCCTCACATTTCTAGGCAGTACCTTGGACACCCAAGAAATGATGGCACACCTGCCACCAGATAAACTACATAGGATTCACAGCCTGCTAACATCCTGGCTAAAGAAAAAGAAAGCCACGAAGAGAAAGATACTATCCCTAGTGGGCCTGCTGCAGCATGCTACAAAAGTGTTGAAACCGGGATGCACATTTGTAGCCAGAATGTATAGTGAAGCAGCCCATCTCTGCCGCCTATCCTTCTTTACTCGCCTTTCAGATGGTTTTCGTTCAGACCTCAGATGGTGGTACTTGTTTGTACACGCCTGGAACGGTGTCAGTTTCCTGGAATGCTCAATGACCCCTCAGCCTCTGGATATCTTCATTGAGACAGATGCATCCAGTTCCTGGGGCTGTGGAGCTCTGTTAAATAACCTTTGGTCCAGTTGAAATGGTCTACCGAATGGAAGCCGATAGACATTATGGCGAAGGAACTGGTGCCCATTGTGATAAGCTGTGCCATTTGGGGCCCCCTACTCCCCAAAAAAATATTAGAATTTAAGTGTGACAATCGTGGCCTAGTTGATGCTATCAACAAAGGATCATCGAAGGAACCAGTTGTCATGCACCTGTTAAGATCTTTGTGGTTCTTTTCAGCCTTTTTCGAAATATCTATTAGAGCTGCTCATATCCCCTGAGCTCTCAACACGGCCACAGATAAGCTATCTAGAAATCAAGCCGCCCAATTTTTACATTCCCACCCTAATGCCTCTCACATCCTGACACAAGTTCCAACCCCGTTGCTACGGATTCTGTCACCTAGACGCCTTGACTGGACCTCCTCAGCCTTCATGCACCATTTTAGATGCGTCATCAACTTGACTCAGCAGTACTCACCTTGTTCCAAGTAGCAGGACAGTAACTAGACCCACAGAATAACGTTCCAAGTTAAGACTACACCAACACTATGATGTTGCATTATATTGCTTCTCAGTATTTGTACGTGCATAACAATACTTCTCTAAGCATACTATTGTACAATGATTTATATTTCTCTTGTCAATATCAATAATGTACTTTGTACTGTACTTTCCTTGAAGGGAACTCAACTCACCCTATCAGACCTAATGGTGGTTATCCTAGATGCCTACCAGTTCCCAGTAATTTGGACTGAGGTCAACTAATCACATCTGCTTGTCAATTCCTGGAGGGGGGGTTGGCCGCAACTACCAGGACTACTTATGCAGCAGGCATCCGACGGTGCACCAGTTTCTGTAAAGCCACTAATCTCCACACTTTACCTGCATCGGAGTCTACATTGATACTATTTGTGACCCACCTAGCTACTGGCAACATCTCACAGGCTACCATCAAAGTTTACCTCTCAGCTGTCCGGCACATTCATGTCCTGAGGGGGCTCCATAACTCATTCAGCCAGCAGCTTACACCGCGACTCCAGATTATTTTAAAAGGGATCAAGAAGCACCAAGCAATCTCTCACCCGTCCAGGGTACGCCTACCAATCACTATACATATCCTAAACTGGATTAGAGGCATTCTTCGACATAAGAACCCCTCTTACTCAGAAGCTTTGCTTTGGGCAGCATGCTGTCTTGCCTTTTTGGCTTCCTCCAAGTGAGTGAGTTTACCATACCTAGCACAGCTGCTTATGACCCTACATGCCACCTATCCCTAAAGGACATTGCAGTTGACAACAGGGACAACCCCCACTTACTGCAGGTGGCCATTAAGCAGTCTAAGACTGACCCCTTTAGAAGAGGTGTAAACATTTACTTGGATGCGCCATCTGCCCTGTCAAAGCAATTCTGGCATACTTAGCTATGAGAAGCGACCAGGCCGGGCCCCTCTTTATTACACAGAAAGGAAGAGGCCTTACCCGCCAAGTATTTAGCTCAGCACTGGACTCCTTATTATCTAAACTCAAGCTTGACTGCAAACAGTACAACACTCACAGCTTCCGGATTGGAGCTGCAACCTCTGCAACCCAAGCTAGGATACCAGACAGTCACATCAAGTTGTTGGGACGCTGGCAAAGTGGTGCCTACCAGCGCTATATCAAAACCCCTCCAACAGAGCTTGCCAAGATATCGAAGAAATTGGTCAGTAGTCTATAAGAGAAGCAATTTCAGGAACAGTTGCTCTTTAGTTACAATATTGCACATACTATAATATGTTCAATGTATTGACTCTATCAGTTTAGTACATTTACAAACTTGTAGGATAATTGATTCAACAGAACACAGGTTAAGCATGTCTCATATATATTTAAATATTTATATTACCTAGCCCCCCCCCCCCCCCCCCCCCCCCCAAGTACTACAACAGACCACTTGGGTGAAAGGTTCCACCATCTTTCAGTTTCAGTGGTCCCCTTTTCTGTGGCTTGAGTATGGGGAATTCGGAGGAAAACGGAAATGACTCCTGACGCCGAATTCCCATCTTACTCAAGTACCTGTTGCCTTATAACCAAGAAAAAGGCCCATTCATGTTTGGCCGTAAAAATAGAGTTGGAACTTTTATCCTACAAGGCAGCCGAGACCCCGTACATTTACCAAACTACCACCACAATCAATAGCTTGTGGGAGGTGAAGAATGCTTGGGATGATGACAGTAGCCACTGCTGACTCCCCTACTTCACATAATAGGTAAGTGTACAACATTAAATATAGTTTAAAAAATACCTTTAATCGTAGTTAATGGGGGGAACGAAACACCAGACCTCTGCCCTGGCAGGAGTTAGGTAGCATTAAAAAGAGAATAGGGAATCAATTAGAGTAAACGCGCATGCGTAGTCAGTACCACGCGACCAGTGAACAGCTGCGAGAGAGTGTTACCCATGCACCCCCTTCCCTCCACTTCTCTGGCTTGGCCTCACTGCACAACTTATGGTACACTGCATTGGTGTACAACAACCGTGTCAACCAAAACACAGCAAGTCTCAGTGGTACACCGCATTTTCAGTAGTGTATTTAATGGGTACACACCCGGAGCACATCTCCCAATAAAAGACCTGTAGTCTTACCTGACATTTGTATACCGACCAATCAAATTCTATACAGCCATGATATATCATATATGGACCTGCTATACTGGTTACGGTCCTGACTTGGTGTATGCGCGGTTCACACATACCAGCTGGAAACATAACCCATTGTAATTGTTTGTCACTTTACTTTATTTTTTTTAACCAATACAGATAGACATATGGCTGTATCAGCCCACATCAAGTACAACTGACCTTAGTGGCATTACCACCATTCAACTGTGGTGATATCACCGCCATCCGGTTCGCGAGCGCCTGCTGGCATCTTCACAAAGCAAGTGCCAGTACCTTGCCCCGAGGGGGACATACCAGCACACTGCTACTCCGTCTAGCATTTGCTGTCCCCTTTACATGGGTGCATCAACGCACTGCCACTTTGACAGCAACTGTTGACCCCATCTTGGCCAGATGGTTGCAACTACATTCTGGCGCTCTGTTGTCAAATGTAGATGTGCAACTCATCTTGCGCCAATTCAAACAGAGCACCAGCACCACCAGCTCTGGCTGCAATGCAGCACCTCCATTCCTGATAGAAGGAATGTGATAGTATTGGGGTCTCCCCTAGGATGACTGCCAGAGATATAATAGGCTACGTAGAGGCTTGAGTATGGGGAATTCGGAGGAAAACGGAAATTACTCCTGACGCCGAATTCCCATCTTACCCAAGTACCTGTTGCCTTATAACCAAGAAAAGGGCCCATTCATGTTTGAACGTAAAAATAGAGTTGGAACTTTTATCCCACAAGGCAGCCGAGACCCCGTACATTTACCAAACTACCACCACAATCAATAGCTTGTGGGAGGTGAAGAATGCTTGGGATGGTGACAGTAGCCACTGCTGACTCCCCTGCTTCACATAATAGGTACGTGTACAACATTAAAGATACATTATGAATAAATAAATTGTGGGTGGGGCTTCATAGTACTGATCCACTCAGCTGAAAACTGCATTTCTACTATCTTTGTTTGTTATTTGTGTCAAAATGATGAATCATATTTAACCAACTAGTACCTTTTTTTACAAAGTCACAGGTATAATGAAAGATCCTATGCATTAAAGTTAATAAAAGCTTTTTGCAATGTACTTTATCACGTCATATTACTGTATATGGCAACTAATTCAGTCATTATTGTTCACATGATTTAGTTACATTTGCTTTTTTGACGCACAAGGCCATAATATAAATTGTACTTATGTCTAATAAACAAAGCAAACTAAGTAAACAGTAACTTACAATTTTATTGTTGTGGCAGAAATTGTGGTCAAATGTTGTCGAAAAGCCGACAGTCTTTGGCTATAATTTATGTCACAATAACAAATGTGACCTGTTGAGCAAAAACTGGCTTTATTTGCAAAATTCTATTTTGCTATTAAAATGTATTGAAATGAACTGGGTAATAATACGCATGCTACATTAGAAGTTTATGCACATTTCAATTACTTTTTTATGTACTGAAAAAAACAACAACAAATCAATAAAACCTATCTAAACCAAAACAGCCAAGCTGTAGAAATACGTGTTGGAAACAAATCACCATCTAGAGAGTTCAGCTAGAAACAAGTCACTCTGAAAAGAGTTCAGCTACAAACAATGGGAGTTTCAGCTAGAGTTAAGTTATGTATAAGAAGTCACCTTATTACCTACAGTATGATTATCTTTCATTGTTAAATATACAAATATTTTCAATCAGACAAAAAGCTGTACACAACATTTCTTCCTTTGTTCCACAATTCCTGCAGAGAAGAATAAAAAAAACAAGTTAGAAAGAAGCACCAATGGCTTTGTGGCTTGCATTACAAAAGAACTGATATCTAAACCAAAACAGCCAAACTATAAAAAAAGAGTGCGGCCCTCAAAAAGGCCAGGATTAGGAGGAGGCAGCACAAATTTACCTGAACTGTTGTAATTAAAAGTTTTTGCCATTAACCTACAGTACACCTCACAGGTAATGTCGCGAGTATACACATGCAAGTAATACTCATGTTTTCTCGCGGGACTATTTTTTTGCAATGTACTGCACAATACCTGTGGAACATCGCGTGGATATGCACTAGCTATGCGAGAAACTCGCAACACATGAGAACACTTGCTGCTGAGTTTAGTAACTTCTTACAACACTTAAATCACATAAATATTTGTGACCACTCCCATATGTTCGTGCAAGCCTAGCAAGCTAATTTTACAGTAGAATGCAATAAACGCACACTGGGCCCGCAGAACGTAATGGGTGGAATATTTACGAAATCAAAAATTTTTTTTGTAAATTCTAAAATGCTTGTTTCACAATGAAGGGAAATGATAACACCAAAAACCTTGGTTGCACTGTGATCCCAAAAGCAAGAGGAGTTCCAAAACCTTTGTCTCGTGTCAGTACTCCCTAGAAGACGGAAGATATCAGCGTTAGTCTGTCTTGCATTGGACAAGCAATTCACTATCGCTTTTTCTCACATTTGTTCGCCTTCGCAGATCTCCTTGGTCGTAGGAAAGGCCTGAAAGACAAAACTTACCCAGCAATGGATTTGCTTGTTCATGGAGAATTCGATGGTGTAAGTTGCATCTTGGTAGAGGACTGCATCCGTATATTATCATCATTAATTTTTATTAAACCCCTGTAGTTTATTGTCATTGTACAAATTGATTTTTTGCTGTTACTACTTTGTAGCACTGTAACTTTAAAATTTCTTGGCTTTTAGAGTTGAAACTTCGGTTGACCATTCTGCTAGCTAACTATCTAGATAAAGAAAATGTGAATTTGAAAATGCACTAACTGGGGTTCTGTGGCATTACTTGGCGACCAATCCATCTAGGTCTACAGTAGCTAATGCTAGCTACAATACTGACTGTAGTTTGTGACAGGTGAAGTCAGTAGCTAAGTTACCAAGTATTGGTAGTTACAACACAGGCATTGCAATAGGAGACTTCAGAGCTGGCGGAAATGAGCCAGCACTGCCTCCCAACACCATAGGTGAGACCTGTTATCTCATCTTGCGTAACACTCTTGAGTAAAGTTAGCTATCGTGGAGAATCCCTGAAGCCTTACTACATCCATGCGATCACCCGAGCGCACCTCATGCGGGTTGTGCATGTACATGTGACGTTACCAGTGAGCTGTACTGTACCATCACGGCCATTTCTTGGCCTCCACCTTGGATTACACATTTTTTTTTCATCCAGGCCTTTTTGAGGGCCACACTCTTTTTTTACAGCTTAGTTGTTTTGGTTTAGGCATCACTTCTCAAGGTCGGAGGAGACGGTCCGGTTGGTCAGGCCTGAGCCAGACCAATAATCTGGAGCTGAACCATCTAGCTGACCAGCTTGAACTATATTACTTTCATGCAGTTTGGATGATCATATCTACATATAGCTGTGTACATTCTATACCATAGGTGGGGAAAGTTACATGTGGGAAAAGTTATGCGTGGGAAAAGTTATGCATGGGAAAAGTTTCACAATTGCAATAACCATCGCGAAACTTTTATGCCAGTTAACTTGCTACACTGTCTGCACACTTGTATTTGTACAGTAAGAAATTAGTAAGCACAATCAGCATCGCAAAACTTTTCTGCCGGTATACAGAGTAGAGTGCCATTCGCGAAGCTTTTCCCACGCGTAAATTTCCCTGCCCACGGTAGATGTTATTGAAAATGCATGACACGAGTAGTTACCTAGTTTCTCAGCCTAACTAAAACACAAAACTACACGTATAATACCTCCGATTACCTTACAGTACAGCATAGCATTCGTATCATTTTGTACAGAAATGATTGTGGGTTCTACGTACAGTATTACATGTGCTGACAGTTGGCATTTATCACGTGTAAGGCAGGTGCCTTCTTTGATTCTAAACCAGCATACTTATATCACTATTCAATCTTCATAAAATAGTCATTAGCATTCCTTGGCTTGTCTCTCTTGGCTTCTTTTACTGGGCAAAGGGCTGGCAGTGAAAAACCAGGTGACTCACTCCACGGCAAGAAGCTGTACACCCATACATTACATGGTGGCATGCCTTGCCATGCCTTGGTACTAGTTGGCACATGACTACATTTGCGTATAAAACTCAAACCCACAATGAAAAGCATTCACTCTGAAGGATTCATTCCATCAAGTGCAAACTTGTAGTAGCTAAGACTGTAGCACATTTTTCTACTCGTTGTCAAGAATCATTTCACCATCCAAAACAGGTTAGCCATTAACTTGGTGACTGTTATTGCAGAAGTCATAATACTTAGTGTGGCGGAAATTTGCCCATTATGCTCTTAATTATGCTCCACTATGCCAGCATTATGCTTTATGCTTTTCATCTCCTATTATGCCACAAATTATGCCGGCATAATCAACGCAAGCCTATTACATATTATATACTTCCAGCTATAGTCATTGCTTTCAAAGCAGCTAGGTCCACGATGAAATAGTTACTAACAAGCATTCTTGGCTGCTCTACTAGAGTATTTTAATGCAAACGACTGCTCTATTAGAATGTTTAGATTGCCGGTGAAGGATTCAACTATGGCCAGCAAAGCCACATTATACTATCTGTATTATCAATCTGATGGTAATTCCCATTGATCATTCCATTCCCACTTTCTATTTCCATTTTCCTAAAATTCTACTTACTCTTTATCGTGTGGTATAAGGTTAGGAGGGAGGCCAGACATATTGGTATTGGCATGTGGTTAAAATACATGTTGTTGGTTTGTGGTAACCACAAGCCATATTCAATTGCAAGGTAAACTCTGAGTTGGTACAAGCCTACTTGTTCACTAGCTGTATTAGAAATTAGTAGCATTCACTTGTGGTATACATTATGAACATCCATCTAATGTTTTTAGCTACAATTTAATGCACAATAAATCAGTGTATCTCTTACAATTAGTGAACTACATTTTTCAAAATAAACTTTGGTGACAGAGTCACTCAATATAATACTTATATCATGACAGCACTAGAAAAGTTTGAGCACAGGTAGCCTTTTTATGTTATGATAGACATGATTATGACTTCTTTCCCATTAAATCTCCATATTTGATTAAATATGTAAGCACCCTTCTAAAATGCTGAACTTTCTGTTCTGTACTGTCAATGTGTGGTTGAGTAGTGTTCAATTCTACAGTTAATTATTGATCCCAAAGTTTGAATACTTGAAACAAACAGCTTTCATGGTAGATAAACAAACGGGAAATTAGAAATGGAAACCGGAAACGGAAAGTGGAAATGGAAAACGGAAATGATAAAATTATCATATGAATGTACCCTAGATTAAAATCCTTGTTTAGTGGCCACTTCTTAAAGACCACTTCTGTACAAAGACCACATTGTAATTAGATCTCAAAGATGGCTAAAGACCGCTTTGTGGTCACCTCTGATAAAGACCAACCTCTTTACATGCTAATATTTGGTAAGCTTCAAACATGTAATTCATGACTCATATCAATGTCATCTCTTTGTCCACACTTCACTCAAGTCATATACCATCATCGCTTAGTTTGTACCAGCATAGTACCAGAATGCGTCATACAGAAAGTACATTCCATGCAAGTGAAATTTAGCTAGTACACTACAACCTACTGTGTCAATGAATATCGAAGTCTAATAGGGAATGATGATGTTAAGACCCTAGTCTTTTAGCTGTTTTGATAAAGTGATCATGACATAGGATGTCTGGAACCTAGCTGTTATTGCAATGTAAAGAGGTGGTCTTTATAAAGAGGTGATATGAAAGGTGACCGTGAAGTGGTCAGTATGCCTTAGCCATCTTTGAGATATAATTACAATGTGGTCTTTGTATAGAGGTGATCTTATAAGAAAGTGGTCTTTATAAGAAGGTGGTCTTTAAGAGGTGGTCATTAACAAGGGCTTTACTCTAGGGTACATTTATATACCATTTCTGTTTTCCATTTCCACTTGCCATTTCCAGTTTCCATTTCCACTGTTCCCAATTCCCCCAAATACACTATTCCTGAAGAGACATCTATCGATATTAATAATAAAAACTTTACACACAGTAATATAACAAGCTGAAAAAGAAAATTTACTTTGCTCCTCATTTCCGCGTTAGCTCCATTTTGTAGTAATAAGGAGCACACATTGTAGTGACCACTCCTGGCTGCAATATGTAATGGAGTATCCCCATCCTATAACAATAATCACATGTATCACAAACTATACAACACTTAACACTGTATAATTATTGTTGTGCACTAATGTGTAATTATACCAGATCCCTTTTCTGATACTTAATGTACAGTCCAACTCCAACAGTACACAAAATGGATGTTATATTACTAGGTCTGTTAATGTATATTGTATCCCATCCAAAAACAGCTTATAGCTGTAAAAAAAGTGCGCGTCCAAGTAAAGCAGAGTTAACTGCGACAAAAAGTAATGATATCATAATGCGGCCATGTGCGAGGTGTGCAAGTTGTAAAATTAATATTAGCTAATCAGATAATACAATGTTATTGTTAAAGTGTTCATGAGAACTGTGATGCTGCTAGTTTTTAAGTGTGTGAGCATCTTCATAAATGCCACATAAATTTAATTCTCAATAAAGTAATGTGTATAGATTCTCTGATAGTAATAAATAGTTTGAGTTTGGCCACCTTTCCTTTGTTCGTAGCATTGCTGTATACAGGAAAGGCAGCCAAACTCAAACTATTTACTGCTATCAGAGAATCTATACACATTGCTTTATTGAGAATTAAATTTATGTGGCATTTATGAAGATGCTCACACACTTAAAAACTAGCAGCATCACATAGTTCTCATTAACACTTTAACAATAACATTGTATTATCTGATTAGCTAATATTAATTTTACAACTTGCACACCTCGCACATGGCCGCATTATGATATCATTACTTTTTGTCGCAGTTAACTCTGCTTTACTTGGACGCGCACTTTTTTTACAGCTATAAGTTGTTTTTGGATGGGATTTCAATACTTTTTGTTAGAATAAGCAATGCACTGTTGATAACAGTAGGTGAGTTTCCATGGTTTTGACAGAAACCCCAGATTACAGTGACAGAATTTTAAAATATAACTGTAATTTTAGTGGCCAGGGCCGCCCACATTGGGGGTAACTGGGGTATTTTGCCCCCTACCACAGCCCAAAAGGGGCCACTTGAATACCTGTTTAAAGAAAGATCGATATACTCTAATAGAGCAGTCAGGATCTAGACCCTTCCTTGCCCCTGGGCCCCTCTTTAACTCTTTTCCCTGGGCCCTCTAATTTCTCTGGACGGCCCTGTAGTGGCATGCAACTGCAGTCAACTAACACCCATTTTAACTAGTAAACCCTTAACAACACTTTGCCTTTCATCTTGTACTGCATTGAAACGATTAAGATACTCTATTAGAGCAGTCACAAAACAGCTGTAACACAGCAATCAACATTTAGCATAGTTACAACTTCTGCTTAGCATCGGATTGTATAGTTTAAATTACTAGCTACTTACAGACTTTACAATATAAAAATATGGCACTTGTAGAAATGTGACTGTTCTATTAGAGTATCTCGATCTACTTCAAGCATTGACTAATTCAAGTGAAGAAGCTACGCCCCTGCCAAGAGATCTTGTGAAATGAAATGAGAATAGTAAAGAAAAGGCAAGTACGTACAGAGACAATAGAGGGGCGCGTAATTATGTCATATTGTAAATAAACGCCTTTAAAATTTATATTACTACTAAATAAACGCACCAGAATAGGCTTGTGTGGCTGTTGTCTCCAAGGTTGTCTCATTACTTGTCTTTTCATGTTGAAGGGATTTAGTCGCAATTGGTGAGTTTAACTATACATGTATTTGTGTTGTAAAACTTAATTGTAAAAAGGCGATTAGCACATATCATGATAAACATGTATTTGTCACAGTAGAGTCTCTCACGAAGTCACGATTATTACGAGACATTGGACCAGGGTAAAAAATTTACTGCTATATTTAGAGGTTGTAGCATTTGTATATCTTAGTATCTTAATAAATAATCCCCCATGATCACTAATCACTAATTGTACAGTGAAAACTGGTCATTATTCAGGCCATAGGGACAAAATTTTCTAACCTTGCCTTTTAAAGAGGTGGCTGCATTATGCGGCCTTAAAAAAAGGTAAGAAACATGCTGTTCTAACTGGCTATAGAGATGGATTTAGTGTATGACAGCGTATGAGACAGTGAGTACTGGCAGCAAGGGGGCAGCCAATCTGTTAGAGCACCAAAAGCACTGCTTCAGACATAGGCAGTTGACTGTCAGCCCCAAGTGTAAAAAGTTTCACTATTGGTCCTTATAAGCTCCTGATGAAGAAAGTGATGAAGTCATTATCCATAGGATACATTTTTCAGAGTATCCATTTCAGTTCTACAATATAGTAGCCAACCATAAGATGAACATAACACAGCATTCCAGTAGTTTAGTGGTGACCACAACACTGCCTGAGTTAAACTGTGGTGAGATTTGAGACTACCAGAAGCCCTGGAATATCTTCAACACATGAAATACCAAATATCTAATGCCTGGCTTTCATCCACAGTGGACCTGTCTTGGTGGCCACTTGTACAGAAGGGAAACAGCTGCCACACAGTCTTGCGAGCGAAACAGCTAGTTGCCACACCCCTTAATTATCAATTTGTAAAATCTTTAGCAAAATTGTGTGTGCAAGCAAGTGCATGTGGCAGTGCCGTGTATATGGTTGCTGCCTAGCAGTGACACATCACGAGTATTGAAGTCACAATGCGTTACTGTATCATCCATCTAAATACAATCTCTGAATGTGTCATTTTGTGTAGAGAGCAATCTTCCACAAGAAGTGACCTGCAGGTTTCAGTGTATATTGTTAACCATTAATATTGTTCACAATATTGTGAACTATATGTACAGTGAAACCTCACTTAGTGGCCACCTCTTTAATAAGACCACCTCATTATATTGGCCACCTCTAGTAGGTCCCAAATATAGCTAAGCATTACTTATGACCTCATTAATAAGGCCACCTTGTTATTCAGGCCAAATTTTTTGGTCCCACAGCCTGCCATATTAATGAGGTTTCATTGTACTTATGTGAATTTTTATTTTTCGTAACTTTTCTTCAGGTTTACTGATGGGCACTATGAAGCATTGTTGACTGGTACGTGTATAATGTGGTGACTTGAAATGCTAAAACAGTACGTAGCATGTCTTGTATGTACATGTAATGTGTTGTAATGTGTCCACACATCCACACATCTTAGAAATAAATATAATTGTATTCTCTATAAATAGTCAGTTCCATTGTGCCACTGGGTCATAAGTTGGTTGAGTATGGATCATCCAGGGCACTTGAGTCACATTTTGTCCTGGCCAAGTGGATCTCATCCACTGACAGAATATACAGGATCAGATCACGTGTATAAATTACGGTGGAACTTGTTTATTGCCACCTTCACTCATTCAGCAGGTAACAGTGCATAAATTCTCAATTGGAATTGGCTTTTCAAGAGTGGTTGTCTTTCTATACTACTGGCCATTAAGATAGGTTGTACTGATACAGTGTACATACTAGAGATGCAACAATATCCTCCACTTAGTGTCGTTTGATAGTGATGCAATGGAGACTATGTATTATTGCATTTAAATACTATACTATTATATTGCAACTCTAGCACGTATTTATAACAGGAATGTTTGTTAACTGTTTAGACATACTGGAGCCACACCCACTCATCTGGATTCTACAAATGGAGTCATACCAACTTGTTGTCATCATACTTACTCGTTACTCCCATTGTGTTTGGATGAATATACATGCCGTCATGTGAGACTTGCTACCATGGCGGGCCACTGGAAAACATTTGCATAGCAGTTATATTACAGTCATTATTGTACAATTCTTACATTATTGTTGTGAAAAGTGTTTGGTATTCATGTGTCTCCTCTGTATGTTGTAATTACATGTGTAATTTTGTGTGGGGGTGCTATAAAATGCAATAATGCATGGTGACAATTGTATTAGGCGATTTTGCACACTTCCTTTTAAGCTAGCTACACATGATGTGCTAATTACTCACAGCTTGTGTCAACAACTGGTTACCGCAGTTGTACTCTTGTGTCATTCTTTAAGCCGTGCCCTTAGAGGACAAATTATGTGGGGGCGACTAATTTCAAAACGAAGGATGGTATGCAGCACCATAGATTATATCTATGGACTAAAATCTATGGCAGCACACTTCTTGGTGGCTATATGTACTGATTAACTACATAGAGCGCCAGTTCATCAATACCCAGTGACCGCAGTTGTGCTCTGCGTCATTCTTTAAATTCTGAGTAAAATTCTTAGAGAGCAAATGACGTGGGGGCGACTAAATTCAAATTTCAAACTAGCCATTCTCGAAAACAAATGTTTCAATCTGAACGAAACTTTCAGAACAGTTTAAAGACACATTGCCCTACATGCCAAGCGAATATTGCGGAAAACAACAATCTGGGATTTGTATTTGGCCTCTAGGTCGACTGAGGACACCTGAAACTTCGTTTGGTGCTGAAATCACGACTGTAGGGTAATCATGTATGGTGAAATCGATGAAATGAATCTTGAGGTGATTGAGTGAATACTGAAGCGACAACAGGGCGATCAATGTTCAGAATGCACAAAGGAACACAAGGCATACACCTGCGGTTGCGTCTAACCGCATGAAATAAAAATAAAAAATAAATGAAACTTCCCCTTTGATGTCGGCAACCTCGATCACGAAACAATCGGCATGGATTTGCTTCACTGCTTGTGTGGTAGTTACTAGTGACACCAACTCCAGAGTTTCAGAGGGATAGCGTAAGTGACGGGTGGATTACAGGAAGGCCGAATTCGTTCTTGTAAAATCCTCACGTAGTGGTCGCATCTTTTATTGTCTGCGGTGCGCGTTTCTGCTTTACTGGCCGCGCGACTCACTACCGTCAGTCTTGATAGCCACTTAGCAAGTACTAACACATTATGGATAATTGCTACACACATAAAAGTGAAGGTCTATAAAGTTTAGTAACCTGCAGGCTTTGTTGATGAAGATACTATTACAGGTTAATGTATAGATGAGAAGTAATGTAAATAAAAATAAATCCAAAAGTAAGCCACAGGCTGGTTTTTTTGGGGGACCAAAATACAAAAAGAAGTGAAATCTGCACAAAACAGCCAAGCTGTGAAAAAATGGTACAGCCTTAAAAAGCCTGAGTGAAAGAAGTTGTGAAATCAAAGGTGGCAGCCAAGAAATGGCTGCAATGATGTTAATGCTAAAATAATGCACATGGCCATTATTAAAACATTATTGCAAGGCCACTACCTTTACTTTTTCCACCTAGGCTGCACGCTTACTTCAATATTTGGTAATATCAAGAGTTAATAATAGGAACTCTTGGTAATATTATTATAATACTAAAGCAGAGCACACATTTTTGAGGGATTCTAATAGAACATACATAGAATGCTCTAGAACAATCTAAAGCTTGCATTGTAAAAGTTAATATTATTGTAATACTGGCTTCTAATGGAATATATAATATTATCTAAAACTATCTAGAACTTTCGTTGGTAGATCTATTGCATGGTTTACTTCAACATTTGGTAACACCAAGAGTTCATAATATAAAAAGAGAGGTATGCTCAGAGAGGTACTTGTTTCAAATGTAGCAGGTTTTTAATTGGCCTCAAGATAAAACCAGCAGCAGATGCGTGGCGAATAAATGTTCACCACCACTCATTTGATAACCTTGATGGACTTGAAAACTTGTCATGGAACCTCTTTGATTATTGTTGCAATACCTACTAAGCTAACAAGCTTTAACACTTTAATTAGCTATCTACTTATGGATGCTCAGTACAAGCAATGTAATACCTATGTTGCCATGAAAACATTGTTAACTACATGTTTAGTGCAACAAACATTGCATCCCTATGTTGCCATAGCAACCTATCTAGTTTTAACATTATCAAGAGTTCATAACCTCTCTTTTTATATTATGAGCTCCTGGTAATATTATCTAATCCAAAACAGCCAAGCTGTAAAAAAAGTGTGCGGCCCTCAAAAAGGCTATGGTGAAAAAAGATGTGAAATTCAAGGTGGCAGCCAAGAAATGGCTGTAATGGTAGGTTAATGGTAAAAATTTTTAATAACAACAGTTCAGGTGAATTTTGGTGCCGCTTTGTCAATTGGCACAAAATTCACCTGAAGTGTCGTTATTAAAATTTTTACCATTAACCTACCATCACAGCCATTTCTTGGCCGCCACCTTGGATTTCACATCTTTTTTCACCATAGCCTTTTTGAGGGCCGCACACTTTTTTTACAGCTTGGCTGTTTTGGATTAGATTTCACTTCTTTTTGTATTTGTATACCCCAAAGCCGACCTATGGCCTGCTTTGGGACTTTTTAAACCTATCTTTTTTTCTTTACCACAGGAAGAAGAAAAGATGAAGCAGATGTACCTTAAATATTTCTGATTTTATCAGTAAATGTACAAATTATATATATAATGCATATATTTATTACAGAACTGTCCATGGTGGTTTCTTTGAAACTGAACACTCTTCAAGGTAACTTCTTCTAGCTGTTCTCTCTACAGGGTGATTTATTTGTAGCTGTATTCTGTACAGGTGATTTTTTTTGCTGCTGAGCTCTTTACAGAATGGTTTCTTTGTAGCTGAACTCTCTACAAGGTAATTTCTTCTAGCTGAACTCTCTACATGGTGGTTTCTTTGTAGCTGAACTCTCTACAGGTGATTTGTTTGCAGCTGAACTCTCTTCATGATGGTTTCTTTAAATTTGTAGCTGAACTCTCTACAAGGTAACTTCTTCTAGCTGATCTCTCTACAGGGTGATTTATTTGTAGCTGAATTATCTACAAGATAATTTCTTCTAGCTGATCTCTCTACAGGGTGATTTGTTTGTAGCTGAATTCTGTACAGGTGATTTGTTTGCAGCTGAGCTCTTTACAGAATGTTTTCTTTGTAGCTGAACTCTCTACAAGGTAACTTCTTCTAACTAAACTCTCTACAGGGAGATTTGTTTGCAGCTGAACTCTCTTCATGATGGTTTCTTTGCAGCTGAACTCTCTACAAGGTAACTTCTTCTAGCTGAACTCCGTACATGGTGGTTTCTTTGTAGCTGAACTCTCTACAAGGTGACTTCTTCTAGCTGATCTTTCTACAGGGTGATTTGTTTGTAGCTGAATTCTGTACAGGTGATTTGTTTGCAGCTGAGCTCTTTACAGAGTGGTTTCTTTGTAGCTAAACTCTCTACAAGGTAACTTCTTCTAACTAAACTCTCTACAGGGAGATTTCTTTGCAGCTGAACTCTCTTCATGATGGTTTCTTTGTAGCTGAACTCTCTACAAGGTAACTTCTTCTAGCTGAACTCCCTACATGGTGGTTTCTTTGTAGCTGAACTCTTTACAAGGTGACTTCTTCTAGCTGATCTTTCTACAGGGTGATTTGTTTGTAGCTGAATTCTGTACAGGTGATTTGTTTGCAGCTGAGCTCTTTACAGAATGGTTTCTTTGTAGCTGAACTCTCTACAAGGTAACTTCTTCTAAATGAACTCTCTACAGGGAAATTTGTTTGCAGCTGAATTCTCTTCATGATGGTTTCTTTGCAGCTGAACTCTCTACAAGGTGACTTCTTCTAGCTGATCTTTCTACAGGGTGATTTGTTTGTAGCTGAATTCTGTACAGGTGATTTGTTTGCAGCTGCATGAGCTCTTTACAGAATGGTTTCTTTGTAGCTGAACTCTCTACAAGGTAGCTTCTTCTAGCTGATGTCTCCACAAGGTCACTAGTTTGTAGCTGAACTTTCTACATGGTGGTTTCTTTGTAACAGAACTCTCTACAAGGTAACTTCTTCTAGCTGATCTCTCTACAGGGTGATTTGTTTGCAGCTGAGCTCTTTACAGAATGGTTTCTATGTAGATGAACTCTTTACAAGGCAACTTCTTCTAGCTGATGTCTCTACAAGGTCACTAGTTTGTAAATGAATTCTCTACATGGTGGTTTCTTTGTAACTGAACTCTCTACAAGGAAACTTCTCCTAGCTGATCTCTCTACAGGGTGATTTGTTTGTAGCTGAACTATCAACAAGGCAACTTCTTCTAGCTGATCTCTCTACAGGGTGATTTGTTTGCAGCTGAGCTCTTTACAGAATGGTTTCTATGTAGATGAACTCTTTACAAGGTACCTTCTTCTAGCTGATGTCTCTACAGGGTCACTAGTTTGTAAATGAATTCTCTACATGGTGGTTTCTTTGTAACTGAACTCTATACAAGGAAACTTCTCCTAGCTGATTTCTCTACAGGGAGATTTGTTTGTAGCTGAACTCTCTACAGGTGATTTGTTTGTAGCTGAACTCTCTACATGATGGTTTCTTTGTAGCTGAACTCTCTACAAGGTAACTTCTTCTAGCTGATCTCTCTACAGGGCGATTTGTTTGTAGCTGAACTCTCTACATTGTGGTTTCTTTGTAGCTGAACTCTACAAGGTGATTTCTTCTAGCTGAATTATCCCTTTCTATAGTTGCATGAATTCCCTACAAGGTAACTTCTTCTAGCTGATCTCTCCACAGGGCGGATTGTTTGTGGCTGATCTCTCTACAGGGTGACTTGTTTGTAGCTGATCTCTATACAGGTTACTTGTTTCTAACTGATCTCTTGAATTCTCTTCGGGTGACTGCTCTATTAGGATGACTGCTCTATTAGGATGACTGCTCTATTAGAGTATCTCGATCTCGCACTTGCTACACCAAGTTGGATTTCGTGTTATAACTCTGTGGCTTTAAGTCTGATTCTTCTACACCATTGAAGAGCCTTTCTAAGATGATAACTCCATCTGTACAGCGATTTTCAAATCATTACCCCAAGCGGTTTACCTGGTAGGCGTGGCAAGCAGTCGTTTTTTATTAGCTAATCTCGATTGCGTAATTGTTACACACTGTTGGTTTTTTCGTTGTATCTTCCTGGTTTTTAGTTCGATTTCTTTCAAACCACAAAAGGTTTGAGGTTCAATAGTTAACCTATTCACCCACCGATTTTCAGCTTCTTCCCATACGCGGTTTACCCTGTAGGCGTGACAACATATTGGTGTTATTTTTCGTGAATAATCGCTCATAACTCTTTGCCTGTTTATCGTATTCCAGCCAAAGTTGGTACAGAGATGCGCCTTTATATCCCCCTTCTGTGTGCCAAATTTCAAGGCGATCGGATATGGCGTTCGCGTTTTATAGCAGTTTTTGTAAGTGTGCGAAAAGAGGAAGAAAATAAGAAGAAAAAAAACCAAAGAAACTAAGCCATTTTTTGAAGTCGCATATCTCGGGAACGCTTGAAGCGATTTCGCTCAAATTTGGAATGGGGAGTGCTGAAGGTGGAGGGAGTGTTTACAGCAAAATTCATCTTGTTTCATCAAGGCAGCACAGAGCTACGGAGGTGCGAAAATTGCGTTTTCTTTCTTCCTGTCAATATACTCACGGGTGTTACGCGCCGGCTTCTTGGGCCGCATGACACACTACCGTGTGTCTTGATTATAATACTCTAACAGAGTACACATTAGTGACCAGATCTACGAAAACCCGACATAATGGTGCATTTTTCAAATTCTTTATTATTGAATATTTATAATCTACTTAGCGAAGTGTATGCTCTGGCCAAGTTTTAGCCTTGCATGCCAACACCTTTTGGAGTTACAGCCTTACAAAGTAGCAACAAAAGAAAGATCGATTTGGACAGCAAGTATTGGGAAAATATATTACATGCACTTACAAAAACGGCTGTAACGTACAAACACAATGCAGTACAGAGTTGCAACTTGCACCATTATGTTCGCCATGAATAGGGGAGTCCATTGCTGGGTTAGTCTCTTTTGCTATTACCATTCTTCACTGCATACAGAGATGAAATCAGTGAAGAGAAATCGATCGCGTACGTTCGTTTCGATGTGACATAAACAAACACCCATAACTTATGTATCCTTTAGTCTACTGCAACGAAACAAAGCTTTTGAACTCACCTTGAGTAGGCGAATAAGATGATATCCAGATTTTTATCATTGGACCCTTTCTTCACAAAGAACAAAGCATTTAAAAGTTTTACGAAGTTTTTTTTTCAATAACACAAATATTTTATCCATTGCAATCAATAGCTTATACTGAAAATTTAGGCTAGCACGATTATGTTGGGTTTTCGCAGATCCGGTCACACATTTTGAGGAATTCTAATAGAATATACATACATAGAATGTTCTAGAACAATCTAGAACTTTCATTGTAAGAGTTGTACTTCAATATTTGGTAATATTATTGTAATACTGACTTCTAATACAATATACAAAGAATTATCTAGAACCATCTAGAGCTTTCATTGGTAGATCTATTGCATGGTTTACTTTGATATTAATTTTGGTACTATTATTCTACTACTCTAATAATGTGCAAATATTTTGAGGACTTCTAATAAAACATTGGTCGATCTATGAAATGATAAACTTTATTATCAGCAGAATTGAATTTTTAATTATAAAGCAGAAATTAAGTGAGGTGGTGAGCCAAGATAGCAGTGGTTCAGTCGATAAGGATGTGGGTGTTCGGTATGGAGGTTTCTCTACTAAGCTTTTTTCAACATTTTGTGCATCTTTTTATCCCTCGGTGACTGCTCAATTAGAGTATCTCAATCCTATGATGTTACACTTGTTTGGCTTTTGCTTTATAACTTAATAGCTGTAACTCTACTGCTTTTCAAATCATCAAAAGGCATTGCTACATTGATCAGCCTATGTACACACCAATGTACAACTTATTCCAATACTCAGTTTACCCTGTAGCCATGACAGAATTTGATCTTTTTTAATGTGAATAAACACTTACGAATTCTTGGATATCCATCAGATTTATAGCAAACTTGGTACATTGTTTTGCCTTTATGTGCTCTACATTTGTGTCAAAGATTGAGGCAATTGAGGTTACACATTTCTGTTTTATAGTAATTTTTGCAAAGAAGAAAAAATAATGATGAAATTAAATCTATTTCTTTTGAACACCCATATCTAGCAAATGGCAGGTGTGTATTTAATCAGCTTTGTAGTGTGGCCTACCCTACTTGGTAGACACAATATTGTGCTTCAGAGAAGGGGCCATGCAGACATGAAAATGCTATTTTCTTTTGTCAATATATTTACCGTGTGGAATGCCAGCTTTCTTGACTGCACGACACTCTACCATGTGTTTTGATTACAGGGTAATGTTGGAGAGGATTATTATCTGTTGCTTCTTAATTTGCATAAAGTGCTAATTTCTTACTCACATTCATTAATTGCAAATGTTATTTTACAAATCTGTCCTTCACTGATTGACTGCTTTGTTACTAAGCAGAGGCAGATTTAGTGTTGTAAAAGAGGTTTCTGGGGATTTCAACAGAACTTATTGTGTATAGCTGATAGATAACTATAGCATGTACATCAAACTTGAGGGATCTGGAGCATGCATCTGGGGCACAAAATTCACCTGAATTGTCGTTATTAAAATTTTTACCATTAACCTACCATGACAGCCATTTCTTGGCTGCCACCTTGGGTTTCACATCTTTTTTCACCTTGGCCTTTTTGGAGGCTGCACCTTTTTTTATAGCTTGGCTGTTTTTGATTAGATATCACTTCTTTTTGCATTTGTATACTGCAAAGCCGGCCTATGGGCTTTGGGTTTTTTTAACCCATCTGTTTTTTTCTTTACCACAGGAAGAAGAAAAGAACTTAAAGAAGATTTTTAATAATTCAACTATTGTTGATTTTATTAGTAATTATACAAATTATACACATATATTTATTACATGCCAATTATTCCCCACAGCTGAACTCCCTACAAGGTAACTTCTTCTAGCTGATCTCTACAGGGTGATTTGTTTCTAGCTGAACTCTCTATAGTGTGATTTGTTTGTAGCTGAACTCCCTGCAGGGTGATTTGTTTATATTATAGCTGAACTCTCTAGAAGGTGATGTCTTCTAGCTGTGAACTCTCTCTTGTTTCTAGCTGATCTCTCTATAGAGTAACTTGTTTGTATAGCTGAATTCTATACAGAGTGGTTTTTGGTTGCTGAATTCTCTACATGGTGACTTGTTTGTAGCTGAATTCTGTAGAGAGTGACTTGCTTGTAGCTGAGCTTTCTACAGGGTGCATGACTTGTTTATAGCTGAACTCTCTTCAGTGTGACTTGTAAAGTTCCGAATATCTACAGAAAAAAATTGTAGCTGAACTCTCTACAGGGTGACTTGGCTTGTAGCTGAACTGTCTATAAAATAAACTGTTTACAGCTGAACTCCCTACAGAATTACTTGCAATGTAATAGAAAATTCTATATTGGAGTAAGTCATAAACGTAACTGAGTGCTCTATTAGGGTGACTGTTCTATTAGAGTATCTCGACCTTGGATTTGCTACACGTAGTTGGCTTTCGAATCATAACTCAATGATTTGTACTAGTAATAGCATGGGTAGCAGTGAAATTTGGGATAAATACCACGAGTGTTGTATTGGAAATTTACCATTTCCAATACAACAAGAGTGGTATTTATCCCAAATTTCACTGCTATACCCATGCTATTCCCAGTTAATACCATACTCGCTGCATATGCGCATGCTGTGCATTAGCATTGCTATGTATGCAATTTGTCACTATGTACTAAACACGCGTCAACACTAATTGGCGCTACATTGTTAACATAAATTCTAGCCAATGAAATTGCATTTACAACTTTTTCACTGCTACCAGTGAAATACGGGATAAATTTCACTGCTACTATTGAGACTTTTGTATGGGCAGTGAAACAGGTATGGTATTAGTAATCTAATTCAACTGTACTACTGCAAGGTCTTTCTATGATTATTATTCCAGCCACATACCAATTTTCAGCTCATTGCTCTAAGCGGTTTGCCTGGTAGGCATGAAAAATATTGGTTATTTTATTCACAAATCTTGATCGCGCAATTGTTGCACACCTTCGGTTTTGTATCATATCTCCATGATCTTAATTTCGATTGCTTTCAAACCACCAAAAGGCACTCCTACAATGGTAGATTTATCCGCAAATCAATTTCCACCTCATTCCATGAAGCGGTTTACCCTGTAGGCGTGACAACAAATCAATCTTGTTTTACGTGCATAATCAGTCATAACTCCTGAACTATTCATCTAATTTCCACCAAATTTGATACTAAGATTTGCCTTTGGACTGCCTTTATGTGTGCAAAATTTCTAGGTAATCTCATTACATGTTTGTGTTTTATAGCAATTTTTCAAAGTGTGCGAAAACACGAAGAAAAAAAGAAAAAAAACCAAGAAATAAAAATGAAATTTTGACCACTCATATCTCGGAAATGGTTAAGGCGATTTTCTTCAAATTTGATAAGTGGGGTGGTCTACCTGGCGGACACTTCTGCATCGAAATTGGTTCCAATCGGATAAAGGATCACGGAGCTACAAAGGTGAGAAAATCAAGTTTTCTTTCTTCCTGTCAATGTACTCACGGTGTGGCGCACCAGCTTCTTGGGCCGCACGACACACTACCGTGTGTCTTGGTTGCATTTTATTGCTCATATACATAGTTACAAATCAACGAATAAATTACTGCATGCATAACTATCAGAGACTAGAAAAGCTAAGTAGCTATAGCTCTAGGAATGTGTTCCAGCTGTTGTGATCTTGCTAAGGGTATGTGGCTACAATATATAAAACTATATATGATAGCTATCTTTTTGTGTACAAATAATAATGTACTGTAGTAGCTAAAGACATAATGTGTTACAAGAATTGGATATATATCAACTGCAAATTGCACTGATCAAGAGTGATCATGAAATTTAACCATATTTACAAGTTGGATTGAATCAATTAATGACTATAATATTATAGTAATTGACAGCTCTTTGATAAACAGGGATCTAGAGACTAGCAAGAAGAGGGTTACATCCATACCAAAGTGCAGGAGATCAGAAAACAAGTTCCTACCTGAAAGTGCCTATGTTTACTTAATTTTACAATGTGCATGAGATGTTCAAGTTGTACTATTATATCAGGAGTTTGTAAAATGAGGAATACGGAATAACGGAATAAGCATAACTTATCTTTCGCAGATTGTATAAACAGTTATATGCTCTATATTAATTTACCTTGTAACAGCTAACTCTGCATGGCATGACATGGTGATGGATAAACAGCAGCTGGGCAAGTATTAAATGGGATGGGCATACAGCCAATCACCCTAGAACAATCTATCTTTGCTAATCTTACTTACCTACACTCTTGATTCAAACCTGAAGAGTTTTGAAATTCATTTAAAGACAAACACAACCACTACTGAACCCCACTAACTTATGCACAAGAAGGGAAGCTAGTTTGACCTAAGAAAAGAAGGAATATGGAGAGGAATTCCCTGTGTCTGCCACAATGATACATAAACATGACCAACATAAACCGTTTTATTTGCTATATGTTAGATATACACAAGTACATAGAATTTTAAGTTTGATAGGGATCAAAGAAATAAAAAGTATTGATTCAGAAACAAGGGAGGTCCTCTATACCTGAATCCCTAATTCTTTCATGAGTATAGGTGTTAACTGCCCACTAGTATATCCCAAATCTAATTTTTCTTGCATTTGATTGTTTACTTTTTGGTGACCCACACATCCCAATGGGCAGTCATTTGGCAGATTAGGTTCAACCTTAGTAAATGCACTGTTATGAAATGTACAAGGTCCCAGAATCCTATGATTGCAAATTACTCCCTTCATGGATCCATTTTATCTCTAACACATAAACATTTATACGTTGAGTTATGCTAGATTATCACCTCTCATGGTCCACCCATGTTACAAACACTGCTAATAAGGCTACAAGGATTTTGAACTTTCTTAAACGTCATCTTAGCAAGTGTTCATCACATGACAAGGAATCTGCTTATCTACTAATGGTTTGACCAGTAATGGAGTATGCAAGGCATTGTCTGGGACCTGCACTATCAGATTCAGATATCAATTTTAGACAAGGTTCAGAGTAGTGGCGTCCAAATAACCTAACTGGTGTTGTATAGGTCAGCTGATAACTGGTTAAGCAACCTTTAAACCGGTTTTTCCCACCCACTTAATTACCCCTGCTGACAAGTGTTAACATCATACCATAACCTCAAAGCATGTGTAAAATTAGTATGTGATTGCAATAACTGTTATTGTAAGACAGGATGTTGATGGTCACTTTGGTACCACCCTAAACCTTACAGCAGGCTTGTTGAGTACATAATGCATCTGCCAACATCATTTTACTACACACAACTAATTAACCGGTTATTGCCAATATTGGTAGGCAATTAACCAGTGACAAAAGAATTGTAGATGTACAGCACTAGTTCAGAGGCATGCAGCTAGATGGATTCTATCTGACTACAGTTATCACAGTAGTGTTTGCGCCATGCTGGAACAGCTCAACTGGTTACCCCTAGTAAAGAGAAGAAAGCAACAAAGGTTTAATTTGTTCTATCAAATAATGCATGAAGAAATTGGCTCATACTTACCAGAATACATTCATTTCACCACCAGACACACTACACATCATCATCTGTTTCACTTAATTGTGCCACCAACAAACACCACCATCTACATGACAAGATACTTTCCAAGAACCATCTGGGAATGGAATTCATTGCCGCTGTAACTTGAACACTTTAGCTACATTTTCAAACTTGATTGTACAGCATTTATAATTTGTAATTGTTTGGACTTAATCAGCTTTGCTTACTGCCCTTTTCCCCAAAATAAAAATAAAATACTCCATCAGTAGAGAGATTTACACCATGCCTATATTTATGTCTGAACGTGTATCCTGACTATCAATTACTGAAATAGTAAAGTGGCCACTACTCTCCATTTTCAGGTGCCCATTACTCATACTTACAAATGAAGAACACTATGAGAAGAACCTCTGCAATTACTTTCATCACAATGGAAAATTTAAACAATTCCTGTTAGAAATGTGCGGAAGCCATGATACAGCCATGAATTGACACCTTTTGCAGTCATCAAGGGACACAAAGGAGGACAAAGGTACTAAGCATGCATTGTAAGTACAGCAGTATGCAAAAAGGCATTTGTCGCACTAATCAACTTCAGCAGTGAAAAAGTCAAGCCCGTAACCTAGGATATTATCGATTTATGCTTGTCTGAATGCATCAGTCAGATTGTCGGTCAATCAGACAGTCAGTATAAAATTCTACTGAATAATAGCTACAGTACTTTCAAGTTATACTGAAAGCATTTGAGCTTGGTTATACCTAAACAATACTATGTAGGCACCATGAAGGTATCGTGAGTCTTGTCTCTGGTCAATATATTTTGTGAGAATGTACAAGCCTCCATGATGCTTAATATAATATACTACTACACTGTTTGATACTACTATCCATGCATGCTCATACATAATCATATATTACAAATTACAGTAGGTATAATTGCCAAAGATGCCTCAAGTTGAAAATCTGTCCAACCAATTGTACAAAGATTTCAGGAACTTTCACATCTCCAAATCTGTGTAAAAGCACCACTTCACAGTTTTATAGGTCTATTATTAATAATATTCTGCTATGTAATTAGCAGTTTCATTTAAGTCTGAACCACATAACCAAGCAAATGACTTTCGGGAAACCATCATGTGAAAGTTGATGGTTATACAGGTATCCCATAGGTAGAAAATGTTCAGTTGTCATACAGTACAGTAGTACTGTATATTAGGGATCATGGTGATTTGGGTTTTCCTAGCCAAATAATTCACCCAAAAAACAGCTTCACAACTCCATCCTGGCACCTCGGCAGTATTGGTTAGGTATAAGCAAGCCAAAAAGTACCTTCAGTATAATCCTAAAGGCTTCCAATAAATTGTTACAAAATTTAAAAAAAAATTCAATGAAATTTTCTACTCACTGACTGCCTACTTGCCTGCAGGGACGTACCAAGGGGGGTTTCCAGAAACCCCTTTGGATTTTACATAGTACTTCAAACATTAAGAAATTGAAGCTTCAGGTTTCCAGAATCTGAAATCTGTCATGAAACAGGACACATTTCTTTTATCTTAGTTAAATAATAGTTTCTAACATGATGGCAACACTTATAGCACTGTTCTGAATTATAATTTTAGTGAAAAGATCGAGATACTCTAATAGAGCAGTCAGGTAATATATAAACTACTCTAATATAACAGTCACTTAGCTGAAGTGAAAACCCCTTTTCAAAATTCCTGCGTACGTCCCTGTGCCTGCCTGCCTGCCTTCAGGCAAGCGTAACTCGATAATGGCTAAAGCCATGGGCTTGATTTTCACTGCTTGATGTTGCTCCATCCCAAGACATCCCTTTTGGTATACCACAGTACGTACAATGCACGCATCAACATGGACTAATCTTTGTCCTCCTTTGTGTCCCATTTCTTTTTGCTGACAGCCCAAGGTGTCGATTTGCAGTAGTGCAATGCATGGCTTCCCTACAGTACGTTTGTAAACAGGAATCGTCCGTATTTCTGTGGTGAATTGATTGATTGCAGATACGATTCTAATGCTGTTCTTAGTTTGTAAATGTTGTGTAACCGACTGAACATAACTGAAAGTGAAGTGTAATGGCCACTGCACTTTCGAGGCAGTAATTGATAGTTGGAGGCATGTGAATCGTCATATTTTCGTGGTGACTGGATTGTTGCAGAGGTCTACTGTGTTTCATCTGTAGTGCTGTGTAACAGGCTGAACATAGCTGAAAACAAAGCATAATGGTCACTGCACTTTCGAAGCAGTATTTGATAGCCGGGGTGCGTGTTCAGACGAAAGCATTAATTTTGGTGCCATCCTTTCTTTTGATGCAGTATGTGTGGGTTCAGTAATGTTACAAAAAAGTAAACAGATAAGTTTAAGGAAAAATTTGGAATTTTAAGTTCGATTAGGGATCACAGAATAAAGTAGGGAAACAAGGAGGTCACCTACACCTGCAGATATACTAGTGAACATTTAATCCCTAATTCAGTCTATATCCCAAAGACCAAGACTGAATTAGGGATTAAATGTTCATTAGTATATCAGCAGGTGAAGGCTACCACCTTGTTTCCCTTTTTTTTCTATGATCCCTAATCGAACCTAAAATTCCTTCTTAAACTTGTTATATTATAGTCATGATCAATGTATGATTTAGTTACTACATTCTGTAATAAGTAACATCTATACTGTGTAACAAAATATAGTCCTGTATACACTCAAGTTTCATATGTATAATAGGCCTTGACACTCCAACTTTGTTGTAATAAAATGATATCCGAGCTTTCAATTTTAGTATACTGTACATACATGTATATAATGATCAAATTCCTCACTTCTAAAGTGGGAGGGTTAAAATCACACTACACAGTAAATCTCATTTAGTCAGAATTTCTACTGACTTACTGATTAATTAGCTAGCCGACTGATTCCTTCAGAACAACATAAGCAAGTAATGGCTAACACTATGGGTTTAATTTTTTCACTGTTTGACGATGTTTGCTTCAATCCAACAGGTGCCTCATGGCATACTGCAGTACGTATATTGTAAATATCCTGAGCCTTCATTGTGTCCCATTTCTTTTAGCTTGTAATAAGAGGGTATCAATGGCTTTGTGATACCTATCATGAAATATTAAGGCAGCAACTGTCCATAATTTTTGTACCATACTCCAACAGTTGAAGTAAGTGGACTGGTTCTATGGTACTGTAGGTGGGGCAAGCCTGAGCAAGTCCCAGTATTGCCAATAGAGCATGGCATGTACGTCATATCCACAAAAATTTCCTGGTAAGCCCCACATGTAGTATGTTACAAGTACAAAAATTTCCTGAGCTAACTGGATAGCCCAAACTTGGGAAGTTGATACCTCATGTGCCCATAATACATCTGAAGAACACAAGGAATAACATGGAAGAGAGTAGAATTTAAGGAGAAGAGATGAAAAAAGCAAGGTTTAGCACAAAATCAACCATTACCATTATGATACAATGGTGCTCTGTATAGTTTAGCTACTGTATATGTAGCTGAGTGTCACAGAACTAGGCGTGTTGCAATGACCAACAAAGGGCCACAAATCCAATAAAAAATTGTCTAACTCCAATAGAGATGTACATTGACTAAGTGTTATATATTATGATCATAAGTGAACATGCCACAGTAATTGTGTACAGAGCATACTGAGAGTTACACAGCTATTCTCCACTATACAAATATTATGAATGATTGAACATAGCTAGTTATGTAATTATTAATGAAATCTTAAAAATACTTAAAAGCTGGATTGTGTTGACCCCTTGGACATATAGTGACAAACAACAGTCTTTGTTGAAATGTCATCCCATTGAAGAGTTGGCTTATAGCTAGTTAGCACATGTGCACGTGTATCTACTGTAGCAAGTCTTATAAATCAGGAGCATTCCACAATGCTTTTATCTAGTGTATTGTTCTCTGTGTGTAGGGTTGTGTAATGGAGAAAACATGGCTATAACTAAGCAAATGGCTACTGTACCACCAATCAGTAATCATACAATACAGTAGTACTGCATAGTAGGGACCACAAAGGAATAGGCGTGGCCCATGAAGCAACATTGCCCAAAAAACCCACCTCACTTTCCCCAAATGATGATGAGGCAATATTGGTTAGGCAAAACAAAGCCTGAACAAGCCTTCAGATCGATCCGAAATGCTTTCAACAAGTTGCTATAGAATTGTAAATTATTTAACAGATTTTCGACTGACTGACTACGTGACTGATGCCTTCAGACAAGTGTAACCCGATAACGGCTAAGGCTACGGACTTGATTTTTCACTGTTCGATGTCGCTTCAGCCCAAGAGGTGTCTTTTGGCATACCTCAGTATGTACAATACACTCTTTATGAACTTACCAGTGTCCTCCTTTGTGTCCCATTTATATTTGCAGACAGCGAAAAGGGTTGATTTGGCAGTAGCACATGATGTCTTCCTTTCATAATGGAAATCGTCCGTATTTTCATAGTGGCTACTTGATTGCAGAGGTGCTTTTCGAACAGTTATTGATTCCAACTGCTTTGCAACAGGTTGAAGATTGCTGACTTTGCAACAGGTTGAAGATTGCTGACAATGAAGCATAATGGATACTTCACTTTTCAGACTATTGATATAGCTGGGGCCATTTCTTTCTTTGATGCAGTATGCGTGGGTTTACCAGTCATATAATTATTTGCAAAAAAGTTAACAAACAATTACAAGCACACAAAAAATTTGAAAATTTCAGCTAGAGTAGGGACCATAGCACATCAATAAAAAGTACGGAAACTGGAGTAGTGCATGATATTAAATCACAGTAGCTAAAACAATAAGAAGTGTTATATCCCTACTGCATATTTTCGTTATGGCATCTTGAGCACAGTAGGGATGTAATACTTCTTATTGTTTTACTATGATTAAATACCATGCACTACTTCAACTTGCTTCAGTACTTTTTATTGATGTCCCTGCTCTAGTTGAAAATTCCAAATATTTTTGTGCACTTGTTAGTATAGAGGTGTGTGTAATGTCATACAATTATTGTACAGCTTCATCCATATGGCTTGTTTAATATTTCCTCTGATGCGATGTAATAGAAATTCATTAATGATGTACTAATACATAGACTGTATGCTAGAATAAGCAAGCAGCAGGAATTCGGTATGGACTAAATGTACCCTCTCCCTTGTGTAAGTATTTTTATTGTAATGACTTCTACTAGCTTGTTTTTTTTCTTTACACTTGCTGGATGAGGGCTGCACTGATTCAATGATATTTTCAAGTCCCAAATACAGTACAGTCCATTTATAACTTCAGACTCACATGGTGTTTTTGGCGTGGCACCACGTGATTTTTCCATGGCAAAAGCAAAAGTTACGCATGGGACTGATCTTTGCCATGCAGTGGCACAAGGCATTACCACGCGTACAAAAAGAGATTGCCACGCCATGACAGTGCCACTCGTGTAATCCTCTGATTGCCAAGCGTGGCTAATATTAGCCAATGCCACGCATGGTCATGAGGTGAAAGCCAAACTACTTGTATACTTACTGTAATTCACTCTGCATTGCATTTATCAACTAACACTTTGTATTTTACAGGTCACGTCAGGTCTCTTTTACACACCAACACAGGATCTCCCACGAGATGAACCGGATTAACCCATTTAGCTCACGTGCCACTTTTCTTTGAGTTTTGAATTCTATTTGTACCTGTACATACTGTATCATTTTCTCTATTAACTAGTAATATAGCAATGGTGATACGTATACTAGTACTTAAAAATGCAGGCATAGAGTATAAGTAGAATCTGAAGCTGAAGTCTCTTCCAGTCCTCCACAGAACACTTTGATAGTGAGTGAAGGCCATCCTGTGTAAGACACAATGAAATAAATGCAATGCACAATACTTACTGTAGCTACAGTGTATACTGAAGTTTACCTTCGAACATTTGCTAGCTAATACAGTTGTATAACGTTCGAACATTCAAAGCCTCGGTGTTAGCTTTCAAGTTACAGGTTTTTAGCACATCCATCTTAAGTTTTATCTTTCTAATAAGTTTGTAAGCATTTTGGAAAGTGCATAGCAACAGTACTGAATGACGTTATCGATCGATTGTGCAAATGGGCGTGTCCGCTATACTGCAATCATGCATAGGTAAACACCAACTAATGGCTAAAAGGATGTTTCCATGCATTATCTATCACTTTATAAGGTGTTTTAAGGCTACAACTATCGTAACAAGCTGAACTTCAATGGTTCAAAAATGGGTGTGGTACACAAAGATTAATAACTGAGAGCAGAGTGGATTATAACGGTCAGCCATCGGACATTTACCAACCAATTAGCTCGAGACCACCCAATTACCTACTGAAACGGTCAAGGATGACCAACCGATACTAAGCGTTAGGGAGAGCACATTAGCACTCCGCGAAATTAAAGCTCACGTGATCTCATGTGACCTGATGACGTCACACAAACCCACGTTGTGTGATACGTCATCGTCCGGGTGCATTCACTCTGGACTTGCAGCTCCAAGGCCACATCAAGTGTGAATTTCAGTGCATCGTTTTTATACCCCTCCTAGCTGAAATCAATGGTGGGTATCTATAAAAAACATCTTGAAAATGTTTTCAGACTGTACTGAACTTAGAAAAAAACTGAAAAATCTCGAGCGAAAAAAAAATTAACTACAGCGGGAATCGAACCTTCGACCACTTGGTTTCAAGCCTCATGCACTACCGCTTTGCTACTGTGACTACTTGTATAATATTTACTAATTCTAGCTATAAAAGTCAAACACTATTGAGCCCTAGTAAAGACACTGCAAGCCAATTCAATTGCAAGAGCTTTCTATCTTTACTATCGACTTCTGGGTTGCTGCCTAACCCTAACCTCGTACATATATTTTAAAATTATTTCAAACCTAACCTAATATTACTACCCGTATCCAGTTCCCTAATCCTAACAGAATAGAAATGATTGCCTAACTCTTACCCTAACCTTAACCTAACAGATTATAAAGATTGCCTAACTCTTACCCTAACCCTAACCTAACTTTTACTACCCGATGTGACATTAAAGTGAGTCAGTTCTCTAACCTCAACACGAAACAGGCTCAGGAAAGTGTTCCTTCAATACCACTCTAATCTATAGCCTAAATAAAAGACTAACCAGTCGTATGAACATCTGTACTGTATTCCGCGAGGCATTTCATCATTACCTTGTGGCCAGGAAGACCAGACTAATCACGTGATATAGATTACGCGATAATTTACGGTATGCTAATGTGCTTTCCCTAATGGTTACTCAACCGATTTCCACTAAAAAAGATCGATATACTGTAATAGAACAGTCAGCTACTCTAATAGAGCAGTCGAACAGCTTTTAAAAAGGTGTACCTAAAAGGCTCAAAAAAAGCAAAAAAAAAAAGTTGTCTGACTCAGGGAATCGAACCTGCACCTTTCAGTGAAGTGCAATCTGTATCATTCTACCACACGCTCACATACTATTTCAGTGGTTTCTAAAGGGGTTTTAAATGTCCTGCAGTTAAAACCATAACACAATACATCACATTGGATAATTTCATATCAAAATAAATCATCATAATGTTATTATTACAGATTTATATGTATGTGGTTTACAACGTAACAGTGCATGGTTGCTGAAGGAGTTTAGGGTATCAAAATACTCACATCCAAGCTTTGAAAATCCTTTTTTTTCTTGGGGTATGCCACAACTTGGCATGCTTAGGCATGTTGCTAAGCATTGCCATACAATGTCAGATCATGTCAGATCAACTTTGACTTTGATCTGACATAATGTCAGATCAACGAAGACTAGTTATAATCCTCTCTGACTGAGAGCCGACTGCAATAAAGATAGCAAAGCTATTTTGTAAGCTTTTCGTAAACTGTGAATGCATTATAAAGCTTCGAAGGATACTTTTATAATTCAAAGTTTACTTGAACTTTGAACCCACGAAACATTTGAAGCTTCATCCCAGCCCTATTGCAAAGTACTGTACACGTGACTACTGTAGAATTTGTTGTTTATACAACTGTACACACATGTGGTTGACAGCCATGCATTGTAGCCAGTGAGGGACATGTGTGGCACACTACTCGCGTGTACCATGCAGCAAACTTGGCGAGGGCCACACAATAAACCTGGCATGGGCCATGCAACACTGTTCCATGGCAGGTGCCGTGGTACTGCGTGGTGCCACGCTAAAAATTCCACGCACGTGTGAAGTTATATTTGGACTGTATTGTATGTACTTACCTGGTAAATATCTGAAAATGCAAGTACTGATATGGAGTTGTCGTTTCATAGCTATATACATTTAATAGGGACATCATGATACCTGTAATAAATTAAGACGCTGGTATCAGTAATTTTCTAAAGAGAACTTTGAACATACATGTAGCTATGGAAAATGTTATTTGTTTATCATGCTAGCAATTTGCCTAACAGTTTTAGGTGTCTTCTATACAAGGATAATACTTGAGAGGTGGTACACATCAGAGAAGTTGCCCGAGAAACATTGTAAGCCATTGACTAATGCTTAGCAAATACTATTACGCAAGTATATGCAATTCTAATCTTACATGTCATTTCGTTTGACTTTTGTTAACAAGTTTTCTACATTGTCAGCACATTATGCAAAGTTTCAGGGTACAGTAATCAAAATGCCACTGTCTGAACTCCAAAATCGGTGTGAATATTCTGTGACACCGCAGTGAGTAGCTTTGTTGTTACACTCTATTTCATATGCAAAGAAATGAAATGGGCAGGTAAACAGATTCTTTGGCTTGTACTCTTCATTAGTGCCAGGTGATATACGAGACTAGTATTGTTAGTAATGGCTTTGACCTGCACAGTATAGCCACCCAGTGGGCATGTTCCATCCCATATTTATAGGATAACCAGACATATGACAATGTTTGTAGGCAGGTGCTGATGTAGCCAGCTAACCAAACTATGTATACAAGTTTAATTTGTACCTGAAGCTTGCTAAGCTACCACAGGTATTGCATTTTTTACTGAGGTACAATAAATGGCTGTTACTTTAATACCAATGGCTTTTACATTGATACTGTGATATTTTTTAGAGAAGGTATGCATTTTCAATACCATCCAGCTCTACTCTTCACCCCAACACAACACATCATCAGCTTAACAGTTACCACATGTACAATAAATTAGACCATGAAAGTCACACTGAGCCTAATCCATGAGTGAACATCACGTGAGCGGTATTTACCTAGTAGAAGTAAATGGGAAGCAATGGTACTGGAGTCTGACCGAGACAGTAGGAAAGGTTGTTATGGGTTCCACACAAGAAACTCTTAGCCAAACAGCCACACAGTTTAGAATTCCATTTAGGACAATGATATTTCACTGTAAGCACATTAAGAAAGATTTTTACATGTATCTTGCAAAGCAGGAAAAAATTCTTTTGCTTAGCTAGCTTACCTAAATGCTTTGTATGAGTGCTGGTACCATGCCCTCCACAAAGCATTACTTGTAAGCCAGGATAACACTGCATAAAATATTTGACAGCTGAGGAGTCTGCATCTTGTCTTCAATATGCATGCCTTCATCTTTGGCTTTGCTAAAAGTAATACTTGCAGCATGGCCCACAGCAAAGGAGCTTTACCATGCACCACCTTTTCCTTGCATGCTGAGATGAACGTGACTGGGCCTGCAAAAATAGGGTATGCGGGCACATAAAATTTGTCTACTTTTTAAAACTTTAAGGATTTGTCGTAACTTTGTGTTTCATGATTCTCTAGCCATTAAATTTTAAGCACTTACTAAACACTTATTTGGCTTTACAATAAGAGTTACAAAATTCTAACCAAATACTGAGATATGACATGTTATGTGACAGGATGTAGCTTCCAGTCACTTAAAACTGTGGTAACATTTTTACAGTGAATGAGCAATTCTTTTCTCCAGTCAAGCAAACATTGTGACGAAATGAAAGCTCCTTTTCAGCTACCCACAACTGTTGGATCATGAGCCTTCATCTCTGCTTTAGCTTCATTGCACATACATATCTACAAGCATAGCATCAACAATAGGATGGACGAGTTTAATGGTATCACATAATGTGACAGAAATTACTGCTAGATACTGTTTTAAATCTTGGTGTATTGTGCATATGTACTACTACCTGCTACAAAAGCAACCTGAAGGCAAACTAACAACTGAACATTAGGCTTGAGCCCATTATGCTCAAAGTATTACCTATTATTCTTTCCAGAATTTCCCAAAATTATCACCTATTATTCTTTTTTTATTCTTGTGTCTAGCCTATTATTCCAAACTAATTCTTATTTAGTTTCTGTGGCTAGTCATGATCTGACTGCTCTATTAGAGTATTTGAGCATTCTACAAGAGTGTATCGATCTTTTAAAGGCTTTCAGCTCCTTTTCAGCCAGCATTCGTATAATTACATCAGCTATATATCACTCTTAGTAGCTTAACTTAAGAATTCGGCGGCATCGACTCTACCTGATGGTGTTACTATTGCCAGGCGTTCAACAACGTCCTTGGCAAATGACTTCGGGAACAGAGGCTTCTTCTTGGGGGTCTCACCGATGAAATCCGCAGACACATCCAGGAGACTACTGTCCATGTCTTCAATAGTGCTACTTATGTGGTGGAGAGAAAAAAATGTAAATAATAAAATGTTTAATTTTAATGCTGTAGTAAGTTAAGATATGTGTTAAGAGGTGATTGGTGAGAGAGAAGATGGTAGACGGAACTCTGATGTTGTTCAGAATTCCAGGAGACTCTGACAATATTATTGTCAATAGTCAGGTAACTAAGAACTTAATACTAGTCACAATGCATTTCTGCTTTTGACAGCTTCCTCAGGTGACATGTTCTTAGGTCACAAGAATGAAGAATAGAATGTATGGAGCTGTATGTATAATGTTAAGGTCAGTGGAAATAAATTTATTGCTTACCTTGTCATGTTACCCAAATTTGTTTTTATTTTAGTGGGCTTGGGGAAAGTAGCTAGTCTCTACGATGACTTTAAGTTGGAGAACTGGTGATAAAAAATAAATAAAGTATGTTGAAAAGTGTTGAAATAAAAATTATGTTTGTAGAATACCTTGAATTAAGCGGCGGCGTGCGTATATTTGTGGTTAGGAAGGGGTTATCCAAGGGGTTTCCAGTGGCGACACGATAAATAATTTATTCGACAAAGCGAGTGGTCTTTGTAGAATGCTAACAGGGGAAGGAAGTTTACGATAAGATAAAACTTTTATTCACTACATGTATACCTCTTCAGGAGGATACGAAGCTTGGTAGTTTGATATAAAGGTGCTTGTCTCATAAGAGTCTTAGTTCAAAATAAAGCAGCTAAAATGGTTGTTCAAAGCGTAACTATGCAAATGTGCTAGGGTGGCCAATGACAGTTTGTGGATTTTAAAAAATTGTAGTCAGTGGCTTGAGGGAAAGATACTGTGTATACTCACGTGACTGGTGAAATCACGTGTATCTAGTCTACCGTTGTTTCATATCATTCAACTGGGATCAAAGCGATGATGAAAAGCGCAACGAATAAAGTGGTTGCTATTATAAAAAAGGTATGTTTTATTGTGTGCGTGTGTTAACCATATGTACTTTATAGTGCACGAGATTTAATTTATAGATTAGTGGGTGAATAAAATAGAATCATATGATTAAAAGATACAAGTTAATCTAACTATTATGTGTTTGTAAGGGTAGTGTCTAACAGTTGTTACATCTGTTCAAGTAAAATACACCATAAACAGAGGCCTATTTAATTTCCATTTTAATAGGAGGGGGAGAGTTCTCATCACAGTCAACTCCATTTAATTTAGCTCTGACTAAGTGAGACCTTAGATTGCGATTTTTCCTAAATGTGAGGAATGGAAATGGGATAACATTATTTTTAAAGCAATTGGTCCGTTGTATGTTCGGCCAGTACTTTTTAATGATTCCCATAACCTTAGGTGCTACTTTAGAAAACCTTGTAATGAAGGTTATTCTGTTAGAAATTCCAACCTTGCAATGTGACTTAAGCTCTTGAGATCTATTTGAGAACTTAACTCTATTCATTTGCTGATTAATGACTTTATGTGAGTACCCTCTCTTTAATAGATTGATTCTATGTTTTTTCTTAAACTCCAAGAACGAGTCAAATCTTGAATTAGTTCTGACAAATCATTTCATTTCTCCAATGATGATGTCTTTACTAGTTCCTAAGAATTCTTAAGTTCTAATACTATTGAAGACATGGACAGTAGTCTCCTGGATGTGTCTGCGGATTTCATCGGTGAGACCCCCAAGAAGAAGCCTATGTCCCCGAAGTCATTTGCCAAGGACGTTGTTGAACGCCTGGCAATAGTAACACCATCAGGTAGAGTCGATGCCGCCGAATTCTTAAGTTCTAATGCCAAATACATGTACAGACTAACTTTACTTAGAACCAACAATGTACAAAATGATTTGTGACATAGTGTTATCTAAGTGAGCTTTTGCATGTTGGTATGAAACATGTTGGGTTGGGAGGAAGTGTACATTTGTATTCATACAATTTTCATGTACTGTATACTTCACTGAATTTTCCAGTGTACATGTATATACTGTAGCACAAACTACTGTAGTGTCATTTATATTATCAAAAAAAATTACTGAAGGTGAGTAGTTTTGCTGACAGTCAAGGTCTACAGAACTAAGCCATGCTTTTCCATTGGCATGGGACAGTACTTTTAGCTACTAGCATCTCACATGCTATATCATCACATGACAATTTAGAAAAAGGCAGCAAACCACTTCCATTTGCTCCATACAAGTACGTACAGTACTAGCACCCACTAGGTTCTTAGTTTGTTTGCCAAACAGGTATTTATGTATCTGCAAATACTCACAGAGTCAAATGTCCTGTCACCTCATGCATCGTCATCTAGTCTTGATTCATCTTTAATTGTATCAAAGTCTGCCTCCATTGGCTTTCATCAATTCTCAAAATTAATGTGTGGGGTGTTTGTCCATTCATAGTCATTTAAAAACTGTTCCAGGAACATCCTCAACTGTTTCCAGAAGTATCCTAAGCTGTTCCAGGAGTGCTCTCAATAGTTCTGGTTGCACTGTCAGTCATTTCTTCTACTGTAGTGCTAATCTTATCCCGAGTACCATCAGTATTAATCAAAGTTGCACTTAGCAAAACAGCAACCACTTTCGGGAGGGTTAACATATAACAAATTTCTTGAATGCTAGTAACAAATCCACTGCTACCACATTCCATAGACTGAGCTATGTTTCTTTCTCCCATCTACATCAAGCCAAATTACTGTACTTTAGTAACTTCTTCCCCCAGGATGATCTTTTCTGACCTTCTTACTGCCATTTTCACTATTTACAAAGCCAAGTACTTGTCATGCTTTACAGAAAATATCATGACACATAATATTAATAATGGAAACATTTTAGCCATTTGGTGAGGAGGAATATGGCTATTTGGTAGCTCTAGGAAAATGGCTGTTTGGTAGCTCTTGGAGTTAACGAACAGAAGTGGCTCTTGGTTTACCTAGGAGATTGACAACAGGCTAGTGCCTTTTTTGAGCATTAAACTGCCACTGCATTGTTTAAGTATGCATGTCCATCAGTTCCATCAAGTGTGTACTGAAGTATGTACATAAAGGCTGTGATCAGGTAACCTTGGCACTATGTTCAGGCCAGGTGGACAAGATCTCTGAGTATCACAATGTTTGCTACATCTGCAGAGTGAAGCAGCCTGGGATATTATACAGTTTCCCATCCACAAAATATTTCCTCCTGTACAACTACCAGCTGTGTACTTCAGGTATGGCTATCATGTTTACACTGACCACATAACAAGGGATCAAGTTTCAGGGAACCTCCTTTGATCAATTTTCTCGATTTGACAGGGGAAATTGGAAATGGAAACTGGAAACGGAAAATGGAAATAGAAAACGGAAATGGTCAAATGGCATATAAATGCACCCTAGAGTAAAACCCTTGTTTATTGGCCACCTCTTTAAAGATCACCTTCGTATAAAGACCACCTCTGTACAAAGACCACATTGTAATTAGATCTCAAAGATGGTTAAGGCATACTGACCACTTCATGGTCACCTTTTAGAAAGATCACCTCTTTACAAAGACCATGCACCTTTCACATTGCAATAATAGGTAGGTTCCAAACATCCTACGTATGTCATGACCGCTTTATCTATACAACTAAAAGGACTAGATTCTTAAGGTCATCATCTTGCATACTAAGTGACCGCAGGAGTCATACCATCAATTTACAGTGCTCCTATGAGACCTCATATTTTCTTGATACAGTAAATTGTAGTGTACTAGCTACATTTCACTTGCATGGAATATATTTTTTGCATGGTACCATATCTATGCTGGCACAAACTAAGCAATGATGGTATATGACTTGAGTGAAGTATGGACAAAGAGATGACATTGATATGAGTCATGAAATACATGTTTGAAGCTTACCAAATATTACCATGTAAAAAAAAGAGGTGGTCTTTATTAAAGGTGACCACAAAGTGGTCCTTAGCTATCTTTGAGATTAAATTACAATGTGGTCTTTGTACAGAGGTAGTCTTTATAAGAAGGTGGTCATTAAGAGGTGGCCATTAAACAAAGGTCTTGCCCAAGGGTACATTTATATGACAATTTGACCATTTCCACTTTCCGTTTCCGGTTTCTATTTCCACTGTTTCCAATTGCCCTCTACATAGAGTAGTGTCCTGTCAAATGGACAATTGGAAACCGTGGAAATTGAAACTGGAAACGGAGAGTGGAAATGGAAATGGTCAAATCGTCACATAAATGTAACCTAGGGTAAAGCCCTTGTATAGTGGCCACCTCTTAAAGACCACCTTCTTATAAAGACCTCCTCCACACAAAGACCACTTTGTAATTAGATTTCAAAGATGGCTAAGGCATACTGATCTTATAAGACCACTTCATGGTCACCTTTTATAATACCACCCTCTTTACAAAGACCACCTCTCACATTGTAACAATACCTAGGTTCCAACCATCTATTTCATGACTTATCAAAACAGCTAGGTCAGCTAAAAAATAATAGCTACCTTCTTAAGGTCATCATCTCTTTATGAGACCTCTTTTTTCTTGATGCAGGACTTGACACATTCTGGTACACACTAAATGATAATGGTAGATGACTTGAGTGAAGTGTGGACCAAAATATCATGAGAGATGACATTGACCTCTTTCTATGAGTCATGAAATACATGTTTGAAGCTTATCAAATATTATCATTTAAAGAAGTGGTCTTTATAAAAGGTGACCATGAAGTGGCCTTACTTATCTTTAGAAAGTAAAGAAGTGGTTTTTGTATAGAGGTGGTCTTTAAAAGTGACACTAAGTGAGATTTTACCCTAGGACCGTAAGAGCCTAGCTGTTTTGATAAAGTCATGGAATAAATACCTGGAATCTTAGCAATTATGTATTACAATGCAAGAGGTGGTCTTTGTAAAGAAGGTGGTTTTTCAGTGGACCATGAAATTGTCTTATAAGGTCAGCTATCCTTGAGATTTAATTACAATGTGGTCTTTGTATGGAGGTGGTCTTTATAAGAAGGTAGTCTTTAAGAGGTGGCCATTAAACAAGGGTTTCACTCTAGGGTACGTTTATATGACGATTTGACCATTTCCATTTTCCATTTCCGGTTTCCATTTCCACTGTTTCCAATTGCCCCACGTGTTTTACTGTCTGTAAACTTATTTTGAACTACACACTGAATGATCAATGCTTATTAAACTTACCTGTGTAGTTATCGTATACAGTAGCCGGGTGTAACCCAGATAACAATCTGGGTCAGCAATAGTGACCAGAGTTAGTTATATACTTTTAAAGTACAGTGATTAGTAATATAACCAGTCACATCCCTTGTAACTAGTAATTGTAACTAGAAATAACTGTCCATAAAGTAACTAAGTTACAACAATAACTAGTGATCATATTTAAACCAAAACAATCTGCAACTTTAGCACCATACAGTACAGTCCATTTATAACTTCACACACGTGTGACTTTTTTGGTGTGGTACCACACAGCACCACGACACTTGCCACAAAACGTTGTGGCATGGCCAACGCTAAGTTTGCTGAGTAGCATATGCGAGTGGTGTACCGCACTTAGCCCTCACTGGCTGCCATGCGTCATCCTTATACTGCGTGTGACTACAGGCCTTAATTTAATTTTTAAGGTGCCGAGGACAAATGTCCTTACATATTCACAAGTGTACAGACATAGAGTCAAATAGACCACTTTACCAGAAGCCATGGAATGTTAATTGGATAATAAATTAGCTATTGTGTAATCCCTGGAGTACTATGGTGGATGGATTGCCTTCTTGAAAAATGCTATTATCTGACCTGTGCTTTGCCACAAGTCTATGAAACTAGTTTCATTAATGCAGTTATGGTCTGGGGATAACTGACAAGGTCAATCAGAGCCTTGCACATTACTTGTATGGGTGCACTCAGTGGTAATAATTTGTAGCATGGTAATAAACACTCCTTTATCACCCTGTTAAAGCATTCTGAGGCATTGAAAATGCTGTTTTACATTAGTAAGGGAAACCATTAAGCACATAACAGCAGTGTAGTCATAATGCTTGCTACACTGTGGTCATTTTGATATGAAAAGTATATAGTCATCGAGTACCTGTAGTTCATCTTACACTATGACTTTTGATAAAAATTCAACCTTTATTACTACTGACACTCATATTAACATTGCCACAAACCACACAGGATAGCAGTTTAAACCAAATCAATTATAACAGTAAGTTACAGACCCTGGCAAAGTATCTAGTAACAGGACAAAGTAACTAGTAACAGAATGGGAGTAAAGCATTGTTTGACTTTTACTGCACTGTTATTAAGGATTGATTATGGCTTGTAGGACTGGATACTGATACATTAGGATGTTTTCAGCAAGTGTTTCTGTGACTAACAGGCTTATTCTTCACCACAACATGTACTACATTCTTGAAGCCATATCTTCACCTATTAACATGCTATTTTCACTCTGTTTGTGCCAATTGGTAGCTCTATAGATGGTAAACCCTGTGTCCAAGTGTCATTTTAATACAAGGAACTGTCAGTCCGTGAGACACTTTGAAAAACATACAATTTGTATGGGAACCAACGTGTGGTTTAGAAAATATGTACTCCAGATATTGCCAATCCTTAACTAAATTCCTCATGCCTTTAAATAAAGTGGTCTATTGTACGGACATGAGCTAGAGGAGCACTTTACACTGCTGGAATTGGAATAGGGAATTTCCATTGAAAGCTTTGAAGTTAAATACAACCACATAGCTGCAACATATCACCAGGCTGTGGTCATTACAGCTGCTGGTGATAGCAGTACACAAAGGGGAGGTGGCATTGGTAAATCCTTGGGTTGGGAAAATGTAGATCTCCTAGTATGGGCTTGTACCTTTCGTCTAATGCCTCTGCCTCTCTTCTCTCTGGTAGAGTCTTTCAGATTGCCATATACATACTGATCCCAAATAATGTCAATCCTGTCATAGAGACAGAGTTGTTGACTAGTCCATGGCTAGAACACTTCTTTGGCATATTCCTCAAATGTGCTGACCTTAGTAGGAAGACAGTGGACAACAGCAGTGCCATCAAATATCTTAGTATGGAATGTGATAGGAGCTTCCACAAATGATCCACCCAAACAACTCAATAATTCTGTTCTTCTGTTGGGCAAGCGAAGCTTTCCATGTTCTGAAATAGAAGTAGGCCAAGGGTGATTTTCATGTGAAAAGAAGTCATCTAAGTCACCAACTCAAAACTTGCTTGCTATGAATGAATGGCTGAACAGATTACAATCGCTTCTAAGGCTTGCTATCTTTTGTACACTTTTGGTAGCAAGCTTGGAGGATTGTCTCTTCAGTAAAGGCAATGAGTTTTTCTTTATGGGCTTATGGATTGAAATGGTTCTAGTTTTGATCACAACATTCACATAATTTTGGTACTGAGTTTCTCCAATGCTTTTGATATTCCTAACTGTTTCAACTACACTCTCTGTAGCACAATTACGGGAATCCAAAGCTAAAAGCTCAAAACAGTTGTCTTTGAAAGGATTGCCCATACCTGTCATGGTTTGATACATGCTGTTTGCATGCTTCTGGAATAGGTCTTGAGCAGAAAGACCTTGTTCATGTTACTTGCACCAACTATTCTCCTCTTCCATAAACTGGCTCTCAAATTCAGTCAGTAATCTAGCCTGCTCTGGTCCTGCAACCATCCATCTTCTAAAAGCCGTTGGGTTTTCTGTAAGTACAACTGCTCCACCAGACCCCTTTACCAGTTCATTGCTCTGCTCATGACCCTGGTCAATTGGAATGCACGAGAATTTGTTATGGGTTTTTCTCAGCACCCAGCACTTTTCAAACTCATTTCTGAAGTTGTCTGAAAGTGATTCCATATCTCAAATATGAATTGGAATCCAGCATGCATAGTTGATATGGTCTAAGGCAAAAAACCACGGAGTGAGAGCATTATGAGATTCTAGATACAAGTTGAAATCATTTATGCGATGAGCACGGATAAATATCAAAGCAAGAATTTCAAACTCTATAACAAGATCCCAGTACTGGAAAGTGGGACAATTCTTTATCGTTGTTTGCTTCCATTCTTCAAATGAAACATCCACATTTTCAGCTCTTACACTCTCCCAAGCTTCCTGCTGAAGCTTGCCTAACACCAATGCTGTGATCTGATGGCTACGTCTGGTTCTAGTGAGATGTGACACCTTCAAGAAGGAATCTGCTACTCAAGCAGTAGCTACACCGGCTTCACACAAAGCTACTATCCAACCAGAGCAATCTAGAAAATCACCAATAGTACTCCACAGAACCATTTCGATATGAAGACCTCCAAACATAACTACAAAATCATCTTCTCCAAGAGACTGTGGCCATGACCACTGAACGTATTTTGCTAGAGCAAACAATGGTTGATCGAAAGCCATTACTGGAATCTGACCTGGATTGAGGTAAGCTGTAATCTTTCATAGAATATCCATGCCATGTTTGACCATGGCAATGGTTGCAGATTTCTCAGAAAATAAGGGTAAAAGAGCAACCACAGAAATGGGATCAACAGGATTAGGCTGATTTTCAGCATGAAATGCAGCCCAGGAAACATAATCATCAACTTCCAGCTTGTCCTTTGCCAACAATGCTGTAGCATGTTTGGTCCATTTTACTTCTTCAGCTTTAACATGTTCTAAATGACCTTTGGTTTGAGTATACTGTATCTGAGGTACAACTGTCTCACTGACTTTGCAAGTGACAGCTGGAACATTGGTGTAACTTTCTGGTAAAGAAACTTAGATAAATCACCATGTGATGAGACAATGATGGGGTCTCTACACACTCCACTATTACTTGTAGTGGGGGATTGAAATATGCTTATTCCAGTGCCATGAAATGAGCCCTGAGCGGTTGTAGAAGATAAATTGTGGTCAATATTATCAAATGCTCCAACTGTAAACAAATCCTCCCACAACTGAGAAGGACACACCACACCGCCTTGTTCAAATCTTGTACGGACACTACTCGCTAAACAATTTTCTAATTCTATGACACGGTTATAGCTAATGATAATCCCTAATCTATGGAGATGATTTAAAAGCTTCTTGCTCCTTGTTTGAGAGTGAATATTCAAACCTATATAGAGAGGAAGTGGAGTTCCTTTGTCTTTGAAATTTCGACTGATTTCAGCAGAAGATCTTTTCGATTTGACATTAAAGCACACAAGTAAGACAAGCTTGAGATTCATCATCATCTTGATTCCATACATGAGGTCCATTAAGCAACACTGAGAGAAAATTCTTCAAGACAGTTGGCACAGAGTTTTCTTGGAATTTGGGTGGAAAAGTACCAGAGAAACGAAAAGAATCACAGTCAAAAATTTCCTGCCTCATGATTTTTACTAATTTGGTCATTAAAAATGCCTCCGATTCAAAATTTCAAGATTTCATTGGCTCCTTTAAAACTTTTGTTAAACCTTCATTGAAAACAAGCAAAGAATTATTTTCCATCTGATTGCTCTTGACACTCACCACAAAAGTGATCTAGTATCTGTTTCTTCAACCTGGTTTTGTTAACACTCTTGCTGATACCCAACCATTGCAAACGTTCCACATAAAGACTGTGCAATTGAGCTAACTTAAAAATACACTCATGATTCTCTATACTGTTTTCAATGTAACATACAAGCTCAGCTTGCCAGGAGTTGCTTTTCTTCTGTATTGTCATGTGACTGTTGCAACCATCTAAAACTTCTGTGCCGATTCCTGTAAGCTATATGACATTTGTTGTGGTATTTGGCTTCATTTTCTATCAGATCACCACCCGAAAGCTTTGCAATCAATGTTGTGTCTTGAAGATCTTCTGCTGCCATTTTTTGCAGATCAGAATCAAGCTCCATTGTTGCACACTGATGAAACTTACCAGATGGCAGTGAACAAAATATACAGCACTCTTCATTTAAAGTATTTGCCATCGAATGGCGCTTTGACCGTCTTTGATCATTAATAGAGGCACACTCTTTCTCTCTTTCTCTTTGTGCCTTAACTCTAAGCAATTTAGAAGCAGAGAATTTTAAATGACAAGATTTGTGCCATTTAGCTTTATTTTGATAAAACACTTCTGCCAAGTTGTCACCTTCAAATTTGACATCAACTGGTGATGTATCTAAACTGTGAAACTCTTCAACAATTCCCAGAAAATTTCTGTAAATTTCTAAACCATTATACTCACAACTGTCTACTGGGAATTTCAAGTGCGTTTACTGCATATAATGCATGAGTCCCAGTATATGGCTTCCATAGGTGCTAATCAATACCTACATAAAGCTATGTGCAGAAGGCAGCTACAAAAATAGAACATACTGTATATTATGGTGATCATTAATTGGAGTGTGATACTTGTTGCTATGCTACAATATTAAACAATTAATGAATGTTTACCTTACAAATACTGTAAAAAGGCTAAAGCGCTCCTTTTCTTTGACTTCTTGAGCTTCATTCACCACAGAAACCAGAGAAATGAAAAGCATGCTGTGTACAAAGCAGCTGCACAAAGCTTTTTAACATGGTTTAGTAATTTGTTTTCATGTAAATGAACAAATTGTCTTGTCTGCACTAGAGATTAAATATGAGGGTATAACTAGGGGTACAGAGCGGTTAGGTGATGGCACCCCCTCTGAAATTTGGTTATACTTGCTGAGGAAAACTGTACCAAGTTTGGTGCTTTGATCTGTCGTGTAACGATTTTGCCAAAATTTTGACATAAGGGACTGGACTAGTAAGTTTACTTTGTTCTGAAATGTTTACTTCTAATATAAAATTAATATCACTACCAACGAATTAACTGCATGACTGATTAATGCCTTCAGACAAGCATAACAGCTAAGACTGCAGGTTTAATATTTTCAATGTTACATGTTGTTTCAGTTCAACAGGATACTGCAGTACAGTACATACAGTGCACACATTATGGATCTATGTACTTTTGTGTCCCGTATACAGAATTCTTGAAAGTCCATACACTAGTATTGTGTCTATAGCTTTGCCTACGACAAAAAGGGACTATTTTTACATCATCACACTAAAATTTTGCCATATCTGAATATACAGCACTCCCCATGCATTTAAAACAAAAAACATGCTTGAAATTTTTGCAAGCAAGACAAAGTTTCTAATTATAAGCGTGCTAATTTTTTGGCACCTGTAGCTGACAAAGATCCATTGAGTACTGACGATTCCCAGTGACCTCACACAATATCCTACCTCGAAGCTGGATGAAGTACCAAGTGTGAAATTGTTTAGGGAACGAGTGCCCAATGATATAATGGTGTGACATCATGGCTATCACAAAATAATCCATTCTTCGTTTCAAATTTCTGTTCACAGAATAAGATATCTCCAATAACTGGAACCCACATATCCTTCTGATAATGCTATCCACTTTAAGTCGTGGAACACACCAGCATTGGGTAGCGAGATCAATCATATACTAATTTCTAATAAGCAATGTGCAGTATTATTATTAAATGCTATCCCACTAGGGACCTGTGGGCAGGCTAAAGCCCATGAATACAGAGAGTCAGAAACACATTACTGAAACACTGAAGTGGAACTTCCCTTATCTGGACTTCTACTATATGGGAACCTCCATTGTCTGTACAGCCCAAATTACTTGTGCAGCTTGTAGTCTATTGTTCATAATAAAGGAAGTTTGGGTTTGATAAAAGCACAAGAATGGAACCTAAAGGTTACTGTTTACCTGTCTAGTGGTTGTTTATTCTACTAATAATAACAACCACTTGGTTGCTAGGTGATATAATATTTTTACAGCCCAGGGGAGTGACAACGAATGTTATTGTTATTTACTGTGTACAACTTAACAAGAGTATAAAAACACTGATAATTATACATAAATCAGTTAAGGGAAGAGGTACAATGATAAGTCATCTTTAAATTGATTAATATCATTCAGTGCGACTAGAGAATCATATAGAGAATTCAACAATTTGATGGTAGAAGGGAGGAAAAAATTTAAATACGCGTCAGGTTTAGCAAATGGAATAGTGAAATGATGGCTGTGTAAACAGGTAGATGATGTAAGGGCTGTTAGGGTAATTGTGATATCAACAAGACAACGTAATATTTTGCAAAACAAATCCAGCTTTAAAAAGCTTATCCGGTGTTCAAGTGACGGCCAGTTTAAGTGTTCAAGCATGGTAGTCACACTGCCGTGATAAGAGAAATTGTTTGTCACAAAACAGGCTGCACTGCATGGAACCTTTTCTATTTGTTTTATGTGGTACAGAAAGTATGGGGACCACACTGTACTAGCGTATTCTAACATAGGTCTTACTAAGGATATGTAACAGTTGGATATCACTGATGTAGGACATTGGAAGAGGTTATGTTGAAAAAAGCTTTCTCTTTGATGGCTTTGCTACAAATATCATCGATGTGTTCCTTCCGGGTTGAGGGTTCATCTAGCACTACTCCCAAATATTTAGCTGATTTGTTTGTTGACTATGGATTTGACAATACTTTATATAAGACTTTTCCTTGATGGATACATTTATGGATTGAATTTCATATTCTCACAGTTTTCTAAAGTGAGAAGGTCATTTTGAAGGCAGATGGTATCGGCTTCAATACTCTGTAGATACTTTCCGCTCTTCTCACTAAACTGAAAAGTGCAAACTGATAGCAATCATAACATCATTTTCATTTAAGGTTATGGTATATTCTGGGCGGAACAAATTACAGAACCTGCTCTAAACCAAGCAAGGGATAAATAATTTCACCAACTGTTTGTAGAAGCAATACAACTATTGTACTTGTTTGTTTACACTGCAGAACAACAACTGTTCTTGGGTGTGTGGTCCACAATAGAGCAATGTTTTTCAGAAACGGGGCCAAAAACCAGACTAACAGATTACTGAATCCCTATAATTTTGACACAAGTAATTAAGCAACTATAATATCTAGGTCCTGTAGAAGAGATATTTTAAGTTACTGTTTGTGAAGATGTTTTATTAAACTTTTAGTAGTTTCTTTAAGTGAAACAAGCTCTTTGAAGGCTTGTATCTCAGTCACTGGGAATAAATACGCCAAAAATGCTTCCACAGGGCCTAATGAATTTAATGTACAGTATCACCATGCCACAGAACTGCCCATAGAGCCTACACCTTTTGCTGCATTTGGCGGCGGAAAAACATGGCAGAGCTATTTTGTTTCTGAACATTATGATGTTCAGAAACAATCACAATTAATCCCAGAATCAATATAACCTCCCAACCCTAGCAATAAGTTGCCATTGTGGGTACAAGTTATGTTACAGTCTTTCAGAAGGCCAGCTACTTTCTGAGTTGCGCGCACTTATCAAGATGCGTGATAGTGTTGGTATACATGAAGACTAATTTATCAGAAAGGTGTGCTAAAGTTTGTAAGTATCTATGACTTTACAAGGAACATGTTTTGCTTTCTGGAATTGAGCCAAATGAATGACCAGATAATATAGTAACACTATAGTGATTTTGGAATTTGCATAGACAAAAATTAATACAAAAACTAATACAAAATAAGTATGAGTCCAGCTATCAAAAAAGATAGTTTGAAATATGCGATACCACTCAAACGTAACATTGTCTCGTGATAGTACAAGTAATTATTAATTAAACTTGCCGATTAAAGGTTGTTTCACTCATGAGTATTCATCTCACACAAAACAGGATGAATACTCATGAGTGAAGTGGGTGCAATGCCCTCAATTAGTGAGGTTTAATTGGTTGCACTCTCGCAAGGCAACATTACATTTGAGCAGTACTGCATGTGATATCAAAGATCAGTGACCAAGAAATGGCTGTAGTGATGTCATTAAAGTTGTAATGTCATTGTTATAATGTTTTGACATTTACATCACTGCATTATTACTTGTACCCTTGAACATCAGATTTCCTTACATACTATTTGTTTATGATGATCATACTATTTTTTATTGTATTATATTACATAACAATACATTGACGCAAGAGCAGTATGTATTATGTTTGTTGGTTTGTTTGTACGTATGCCCAGTAAAGACATATACTTCCCACTATCAATAAAAGATGTAAACATTATAATATTATATGAACTATTTTGTCACCTCATGAAAGCTGTGGTCATGGATATAATATAGTTATACAACAGGCACAAGTGCATTTATACAGGCAGAGCACGAGTGCACATTGTATAACTGTTATGTACCACTCACCTAATAGGTGAGGTGAGTCTCACAAGACAGCTGCAAATCATATAAAGGCCAGGTTTCAAACATCAATTGAGCCAAACGTTGCGGTGATGTTCCCTCTACAGTACTGCAGCCACCTAGATATTGCATTTCACCAAAGCTACTTAGTTCATTGACTTGACTCATTGTGGAACCATGGTTTAATCTAGGTTCGGATGGCATCAACTACTAAGGTTATAAGTACTGTATGTTTATATACCGCAGCCAGTGAAATATCTGTATATTGCACTGCGGTCAGTACATTATAACTTATAATACACGTGTTGTGGTTTGCAAAACCACAACCATTGCTTTATAAGTATAATGCACTTGCTGCGGTTTGCAGCAGTGACATATACAAATTATGGCACTGGTGGTGCCTTTGAACTGCCCAAGCAGAGTGTTACATACCATAATATACACGTATCACTGAAAATAGTGATATTATCATATCATAGTGGAGAGCTGATGATAAAAGCAGTCAATTATCCAAACACCAATGTCACTGTTCTATTACAGTATTTTATCAACAGGTGTACAATCTATTAGGGTACTTGAACAGAGCTCTGTATAAATGAATGGGTGCATACTTTTAAGTTGTACAGACACTCCTTATATCAGTTTTATATAAGGAGTGTTTGTACAACTGGAAAGTATGCTCCCATTCATTTATCCAGAGCTCTGTAACTTCTACTATAATCGACCAATGTATTATTGTCATAATATTATTTCATGTGCATACACACATATGGCCACCATTGCTTTTTACCAGCCAAATTTGTGTGGTAGAAATACATACAGGTCTTATACTGTATCAGTAATTAAACATATTATATGCAAAATCAAATTTGATATGAAGTACAAAAAAGGCATATTCTTTTGATGTTTTAAATTTTAATTATCAAATTTTATATTCTCCAGACAAGACATATGGAAATACTGTAGACTGGGGAAATATTCAACAATAAGAATATTTCTTGGTTCCCTCGAACAACAAAAATAATTATGCTAAATATTTTCTCATGAACATCTGTTATTTGTGAAATGTTCTTTGTGGTAATTTTGACAGAGAACTACCAGGCAACACACTGAACAGATGTAAAACATTCAAGCATTATGGTGCTAAAGAAAAATAAAGAGTTGCTCCAGCATATGAGAAGGGCAAGACCATGAGAGTCGCTACTCTTGGTGGTTGCTCTAGCTACAAGACAGGATGACTAGCACCTCACAACAATCCTAAACATTCAACTACCAGAGTGAAAGACAGCACCAGTTACCCTCACAAGCTAACTATGACGACTACAAAAAGGTCAATGACATTATATCATTATATTGTAAGTATAGTGGATAGAGCTGGGCGATATCACAATTTCCTACCAACGATATATCTAAACATCACGATATTACTAAATATCACGATATCCATACTAAGTGATGTAGAAAAATGTTTTTCCAGAAAATACATAACCAGCACTTTTCTGGATATAATTTGGTTAGCACTTCCTTCAAAGAATCGCATAAATATGTGTAAATATGCAGAATTACACTAAATACAGAGAATTACTGAAATACGATATTGCAATTTGAAGACGATATCAGAAGTAAATATCCCAATATACGATAATATTGTGATATTGCCCAGCACTAATAGTGGATAGTTGATGCTACAAACTGTCAATTATCCAAACATCAAAGTGACTGTTCTATTAGAGTATTTTGTCAACAGTTGTATGTTCTATTAGAGTAATTGAACAGAGAGCTCTCTATATAAATGAATGGATGAGTTATACAAACACCTCATAATTATATTGGTTTTGATAAGCAAGTCTGCACTGTATATCAGTTTATATCTGACTACAAGAGCCTTTGATGACAAGCCAGTTTAAAGATATGGTATGCTATCATTCTTTATATTGAGTGTCATAAAGCTTTGTATTGTGGGATTTAATTTTGTAGATTGAGTGTAGTCAGAAATTCACAGTAGCTAACAGTAGGAAAGATATTGTGTGAGAAAGTGTATTATGTGTGTATGTCTTTCTCATGTTAGCCATTATAGAATAAAACATAGCTAGTTATTATATGCTAAAGAACATTACCTAAATATTACAGTAACTCATTTAGAGATGTTCCGATAATTGGCTCACTGATCAAATCGGTTGCCAATATGGCAATTTCTATCATATCGTTAATCAGCACAAATGTTCTATGAACCAATATTACTATTGATAGTTTGTATGGCAACTACCATTGTTTGCATTGTAGTAATAAAAAAGCATTCTTTCCAGTACAAACAAACCAAAAATCCATACCCACTTATGATTTTTTTGGTCATATCTGTAGACTGTGGAGCCAATCCCATTTGTAGTGCGGTTTGTAGTTGCGCACAAATCATGATGCCTTACTGCCTTTTGATACTGATGCCTGACACTTGTACTCAGTGTTTGATTACTGAAGCCTACGTGGAGTCATGCCTACTAAATAATAATTATTATTATTTGGAATGTGACCACATAAATAGAGTTATTTTATGAGTTGGTCACAGTCTAGTGTTTCACAAAGTCTAATTCTTCCTTTGTGAGTCACGTCCAATTATCGGGAATGTGTGATAGTGTCTGTATGGACATGGAGCCACACTGATTTATTAGTAAAGGGTATGGAAGTTTACAAAGCCACACCTATTTATAGCATATACATGTGTTTTACTGTCTGTAAACTTATTTTGAACTACACACTGAATGATCAATGCTTATTAAACTTACCTGTGTAGTTATCGCGTACAGTAGCAGGATGTGACCCAGATAACAATCTTGGTCAGCAATAGTGACCAGAGTTAGTTATATACTTTTAAAGTACAGTGACTAGTAATATAACCAGTCACATCCCTTGTAACTAGTAATTGTAACTAGGAATAACTGTCCATAAAGTAACTAAGTCACAACAATAACTAGACTAAGTGATCATATTTAAACCAAAACAGTTAGCACCATACAGTACAGTCCATTTATAACTTCACACACATGGGCTTTTTGGCGTGATGCCACGCAGCACCACGGCACTTGCCACAGAACATTGTTGCATGGCCCGCGCTAAGTTTGCTGAGTGGCACATGCGAGTGGTGTACCGCACTTAGCCCTCACTGGCTGCCATGCGTCATCCTTATACTGCGTGTGACTACAGGCCTTAATTTAATTTTTAAGGTGCCGAGGACAAATGTCCTTACATATTCACAAGTGTACAGACATAGAGTCAAATAGACCACTTTACCAGAAGCCACGGAATGTTAATTGGATAATAAATTAGCTATTGTGTAATCCCTGGGGATGGATTGCCTTCTTGAAAAATGCTATTATCTGACCTGTGCTTTGCCACAAGTCTATGAAACTAGTTTCATTAATGCAGTTATGGTCTGGGGATAACTGACAAGGTCAATCAGAGCCTTGCTCATTATTTGTATGGGTGCACTCAGTGGTAATAATTTGTAGCATGGTAATAAACACTCCTTTATCACCCTGTTAAAGTATTCTGAGGCATTGAAAATGCTGTTTTACATTAGTAAGGGAAACCATTAAGCACATAACAGCAGTGTAGTCATAATGCTTGCTACACTGTGATCATTTTGATATGAAAACTATGAAGTACCTGTAGTTCATCTTATACTATGACTTTTGATAAAATTCAACCTTTATTACTACTGACACTCACATTAGCATTGCCACAAACCACACAGGATAGCAGTTTAAACCAAATCAATTATAACAGTAAGTTACAGACCCTGGCAAAGTATCTAGTAACAGGACAAAGTATCTAGTAGCAGAATCGAAGTAAAATAATATTTGACGTTTACTGCACTGTCATTAAGGATTGATTATGGCTTGTAGGACTGGATACTGATACATTAGGATGTTTTCAGCAAGTGTTTCTGTGACTAACAGGCTTATTCTTCTCCACAACATGTACTACATTCTTGAAGCCATATCTTCACCTATGAACATGTTATTTTCACTCTGTTTGTGCCAATTGGTAGCTCTATAGATGGTAAACCCTGTGTCCAAGTGTCATTTTAATACAAGGAACTGTCAGTCCGTGAGACACTTTGAAAAACATACAAATTTGCATGGGAACCAATGTGTGGTTTAGAAAATATGTACTCCAAACATTGCCAATCCTTAATTAAATTCCTCATGCCTTTAAATAAAGTAGTCTATTGTACAGACATGAGCTAGAGGAACACTTTACACTGCTGGAATTGGAATAGGGAATTTCCATTGAAAGCTTTGAAGTTAAATACAACCACATAGCTGCAACATATCACCAGGTTGTGGTCATTACAGCTGCTGGTGATAGAGCAGTACACAAAGGGGCGGTGGCATTGGTAAATCCTTGGGTTGCAAAAATGTAGATCTCCTAGCAACCAAGTGACAGTTATTGTTAGCAATACAAACAAACATGTACACATCAGCTTTTATGATACCACTATTGGTTTTGCAAGGACATGTGGGTCTGCCCAAAACTAATTATGTGCAGAGATTGCGCTATTTGTGTGGATTCCCTTGACCACACGTTAATTTAAGCTATCCACCACATGTGTGTGTGCGTGTGTGCGTGTGTGTGTGTGTGTGTGTGTGTGTGTGTGCGTGTGTGTGTGTGTGTGTGTGTAAACCACAATCTCTACAGTAGTTACATGTACAGTGCTGTACTATAGGGCTGGGACGAAGCTTCGAATATTTCGTGGGTTTGGAAGTTAATTAAATTTCGAGTTATAAAAGTATAGATTTTTATCTTTTTGCAATCAAACTTTGTGTGCCACGCCCACTTTTGAACCATTGCAGTTTAGCTTGCTACCATAGTTGTAGCCTTAGAACAGCTTGTAAAGTGATAGATAATGCATGAAAAATGTCCTTTTAGCCATTAGTTGGTGTTTGCCTATGCATAATTGCAGTATAGCTAGTGGACACGCCCATTTACAATCAATGGATCACATTATTCAGTACTGCTGCTATGCACTTTCCAAATGTTTAGAAACTTATTAAATAGTATTAGAAAGATAAAGCTTAAGAAGGGAATTGGCTAATATTAACCACATGTGGAAATGTTTCCAAGCGTGGCAATGAGAGGACACCACACGTTGCATTGTCATAGTGTGGCAATATCTTATTCCACGCATGGAAATGACCAGTCCCAAGAGTATATTTTTGCTTTTGCCATGGGAAAAGTTGCATGGCGTCATGCAAAAAATGTCACACGTGTATGAAGTTATAAATGGACTGTAGTGTATAATGCTACAGATAGATTAAATAGACATACTCTCCATACTGTTCTTCATTTTTCAGCTTGAGTAACAGACAAAACAATATAGTTCAAACTGAGCTGAAGAAATACAATAACCACAAAATCGTTATTTTAGGAAGTGCACATACGTACAGTTTTAATCTGAGCATAATGAACATACAAACATGTTACAAAATTAACAAACAAACATACATAACTATGAAAGTACCATTTAAAAGCCTCAGATAACCTAGTGTCAAAATTCTATGTGGCTACTATGCAAAGGTGGCCATTAATCAAAGGCAGCATTTATAGCATAAAGCAGCTCTTAAGTGTGACGACTATTCAGTATATAAAATATAAACTGTTGTTTTATAACAAGAGCATGTACTTACTTAGTGATTTACTTACTTACTTATTTACATCACATTTACTAGCTCTAGTATATTTTCAGTATGATGTGCACTAAAAGGGAACAGCAGATGAAAGATATGGCCTCCAGACACACTACAATTAATCTAATCAAAAACAGCCAAGCTGTAAAAAAAGGAGCTTGGCACCAAATTCACCTGAATTGTCGTTATTAAAATTTTTACCATTAACCTACCATCACAGCCATTTCTTGGCCGCCACCTTGGATTTACATCTTTTTTCACCATAGCCTTTTCAAGGGCCGCACTCCTTTTTTTAGAGCTTGGCTGTTTTTGATTAGATTTCACTTCTTTTTGTATTTGTATATCCCAAAGCCGGCCTATGGCCAGCTTTGGGGCTTTTTAACCTATATATTTTTCTTTACCACAGGAAAAAGAAAAAGATGAAGCAGATTTTATAAATACTTTAACTCATTCTGATTTTATCAGTAAATGTACAAATTATATATATAATGCATATATTTATTACATGTCAATTAATCCCCACAGGATAATTTGCAGCTGATCTCTCTACTGGGTGACTTGAAATATAGCTGAACTCTCTACAAAGAAGCATTCCTGGGGAAAAGCTATACCTTGGTGGATGCACAAATTCATGGTGAACACAAGATTCAATTCTGTACGTCGTTGTATCAGTAAGTTATGATGGTTTATGTAAGCGCCTGTAGATTCTTTTCTCGATAGCTTCTGTACATATCAAATTATTTGCTCGTCCGGCTGTCTAGTGCTGTATTTCCAACACTGCTTAACTTAGGAAGCTGAAACTTGGCTAGTCCATTCCTATGTCCCTGTAGAAAACAAAGAACAAATAAAATGCAATTTGAAAATTGTGTGGATATCGATGGTTTTCTAAAATTAGGTCACAAATGATCATAAGGTAGAGAATGCAGTCCTCTACCAAGATGCAACTTGCACCATCAAATTCTCCCTGAACACGTAAATCCATTGCAGGGTAAGGTTTGCCTTCCAGGCCTTTCCTACAATCAGGTGGATTCGGTGAAGGCTAGTGAACATGATAAAAAGCGATAGTGAACCTCTTCTGCAACGCAAAGCAGACTAACGCTGATATCTTCCATCTCCTAGGGAGTACTGACACAAAACAAAGATTTTGGAACTTCTCTTGCTTTGGGGATCACGATGCTACCAAGGTTTTTGGTGTTATCACTTTCCTTTAGAATATACGAAAATTTTTTCGATTTCGTAAATATTCAACCCATTGTGTTCTGTGGGCCCAGCATGCATTTATTGTATTCTACTGTAGCTAGGCTTGCACGAACATATGGGACCGGTCACAAATGTTTATGTGATTTAACCCTTTCACTGCTTCAACCGGATTTATCCGGTTTGACGCTATAAAAGGTGCTTTGAGTGCAATTCTAATGCGCTACCACTTCTATCATGCGTTTTATAGTATGATGCGCTTACCCTGAAATGCACATGCCCACAGAGGGCCCGTTTCTGGGATAACTGGATCCTTCGCACACTATTGCGGGTTTGTTACATAATATCACTAAGTTTTTCTTCTTAGAAAAGATGACTGTCATGCATCCTCGAGTTGATAGTCATGTTTTGAAGTCCACTGGATTGTTATTGATAGGCTAAGACAGCCAAGAATCACTATCGGCTGTTTTTCAGAAGTGTGGCGTGATTCGCTTGTGTGCGTATATGCATGTGTGATACAAGATTTGGGATAAATCTCGAAGAAACCAGCCGAAGAAACAATTGTTCAGTAAGGAGACTGTTTAGAATAGTTGTATGGACTGTAATATTTACCTGTAGCAACTTTATTTGTAATTAACTACTTATTTAAGCTGCTTTTACCGTATTTTTCAGGTCTACTTATTTAAGCTACTTATTTAAGGTCCTTAGACTATAGTAATTACTTCGAGGTATGGGAACTAAGTACTATAGTGTACAGTTAAGCTTGTATAGCACAATTTGTAGCAGTCTATATGGTCCGCCAGAAAATTCAGTGGTAAAAGTGTTAAGTTTTGTTATAAAGTTACTAAATTCAGTGGCGAGTGTTCTCATGTGTAGCAAGTTTTCACCTGGCTAGTACATATCCACGTGATGTTCCACAGGTATTGTACAGTACATTGCAAAAGAATGATCCCGAGAGAAGACACAAGCATTACTCACATGTGCATACTCGCGACATTACCTGTGAGCTGTACTGTACTATTTTTACAGACCAGGGGAGTTACCATGAATGTTATTGTTATTTACTGTGTAGAACTCAACAAGAGTATAAAAACACAGATAATTATACATAAATCAGTTAAGGGAAGAGGTACAAGGATAAGTCATCTTTAAATTGGTAAATATCATCCAGTACAACTAGAGAATCACGTAGAGAATTCCACAATTTGATGGTAGAAGGGAAGAAAATTTTAAATATGTGTCAGTAGTGAAACACTGGCTTTGTCCACAGGTAGATGATATAAGGGGTATTAGGGTAAATTGTGATGTCAACAAGACTATATACAATGTAGTATTTTGCAAAACAAAGCCACCTTTAAGAAGCTCCTCCGGTGTTCCAGTGATGGCCAGTTTAAGTGTTCAAGCATGGTAGTCACACTACTGTGATAAGAGAAATTGTTTGTGACAAAACAGGCTGCACTGTGTGGAACCTTTTCTATTTGTTTTATTTGGTACAGAAGGTGTGGGGACCACACTGTACTAGCGTATTCTAATATAGGTCGTACTAAGGATGTGTAACAGTTGGATTTCACTGATGTAGGACATTGGAATAAGTAGCATTGTAAAAAGGCTTTATCTTTGATGGCTGTGCTACAAATATCATTGATGTGTTCCTTCTAGCACTACTGCCAAGTATTTAGCTCATTTGTTTTGTTGTGTTTGCTGACTGTGGATTTCTTTATGTAAGTCTTTTTCTTTGTTATAGCTACATGGATTATGGATTGAACTTCATATTCTCCCAGTTGTCTAAAGTGAGACGGTCAGTTTGAAGGCAGATGGTATCGGCTTCAATGCTCTGTAGTTACTTTCCGCTCTACTCACTAAATTGAAACGTACAAACTGATAGCAATCATAACATCGTTTTCATTTAAACCAATTACTTCAGCACCATTATTAGCATGTATTTCGAATATTTCTGATGTGCGTACAGTAGTGTATACCAGACTGCCAGGATAAGAGAGGTTCCAATGAAATTGTTCTGTATAGTTTTTACTGTTTCCAACAGTCAGAGTGCAGTAAGCAGAGATTGGATTATGCATTGATATTTGTGTGTTAGGCTGTGTAATGAGCAGATCATGGGTGCAAATAATTATTACTATAGATTCCCCAAAAAATGCAGAATTAATTGATTCCATTCATGTCTGGCTGAATGATTGGGAAAAATTGTACCAACCCAGTGTTATTGTTGAACTTTTATGGATCTATCTTGATGCAACCTGCATGCTTCACGGCTGCTATTTACGATTAGTTTACATTTAACTATTGCTTATTTTCTAGTATACAGGGACCAACAGAAATGCCTTGAGGTAGAACGACCATACTGCAACACTCCAGGACCAATCGTCTGACATTGAATCAGAAATGCACAAGAAAAGTTGCAATAGATATACCGTGACTGACTACATCATCCAGGAGGGCGATCAATGTCATAACTACATCGCTTTTGAATACAATCACTCAAAGATAATATTAAGGATCTCAACAACTAAATAAAAATAGAAATCACAATTAATAACATTATTAAACTATCTTGATTTGCACGTGATGAGTATCTTGATCTTACTATGCGGTAGATTATGCTAAGGAGCATGGCACAATATGAGCTAGATTATTGAGCAGCATGTCTTTAGCACTGAATATATGAGATACTGTATGATGGTGTGTTCTAATTGTTTAAGCAAGCATGGCCTATTGTGTTCTTTCATAATCAAGCCCAGGTTAGCTGCTACCATATACTACAGTAGGTACTAGCAGATCTTTAAATGCCTAAAATAGTTTTGTGACATCTAATATACAATATACACTCAAACAGTCAATATGGAAAATTAACTCCTTGATATGGTTTCCTGGCATGAAGATTACCATTTCATTGAAGACAAAAGCACAGAAGGCAGACATTTATGAAAACCACAAAAGGCACATCTTTCACTTGTGAGTTTGATGTTGTTTCATAAAATTTTGGTTGTGTGCTGCTTCGTTTGGCCTTTAGCCTTGCAACTGTTAGGCAGGCATGCAGACTGACAGCCTGTAAGACCGATATCCAATTTTTGACAATTGATTCAATATCCAACTACGTATATGCATTTTTCTAGTGTGGTTCAGCCCCAAAATGTTACTTTGTTGTACTGTAGTATATTGGTCTCAAGGACACTTCCCATACAATATCAGTGTTTTTTCATACCTGAAAGGTTGTCTCCAGTACTGTCTGGACCCAAAATACAACCATGTAATCAAGAATCATGTGTGGGATACAATGTGCATCAAAAAGAAGTAATGTGTTACAAGTATTAATAGTTGTAATACACCCATGTGGCCCTCGGGCACCGCGTTTACAAATCAGATACAAACCAAATGAGTGTGTTATAATTGATTTGTGGTATGGGGCATGCGCAGATCAAAGGCACCATTTGTAACATGGAAGGAACATGAAAGCAAGGTTAATGTTGGCTACCACTGAGTGCTGTGTACAAGGAACGATTTTACTCACTAATTACTGTCTTGATGGTTAGTTAATTCATTGTTAGCTAGTTTAGTTTATTTATTGGTAGAGTGTTTGCCATGCGCGAGAACAATAAAGGTGCCATCATCAATGCTAATCACTACAGCCATTGTACTATTTCGCATCATTTAGACGGGTGTAGCCTAAGTTTCTGATATTCATTGTTGAGTAGTGCAGCATTATAATAGCCTTGGTTAGCTTAATTTATTGATGAATGAGCCTGTGTATACAGTTACCGACTCAGCACAGGCAAATGTACTGCTTCCCTTTCTTTCAGACAAGTGCAGTGTTGTGTGTTTATTCATTTCAGAGTGATTTACCTCCTTGATGTATTAGCCTTGTACTGCGACTTCCTGTGTTAATCTGGTGTTTGGTTTTGTTTAAAGACTAGAACTAAGTAGTGGCCAGACTGTGTCGCTAAAAGGAGGCACTTACAACTGATTTGTAACACTGGCAGCAGCATTTGATCTGCCCACGCACTATACTACAATTTCCGGATGTAACGTCCATTATGTTTCCCTCTTGTGTAGCATGTTGTATTATTTATTACAGCAAAAGTATCATTATCGTGTAACTAATTACATTTATAAAAAATTACCGTTAACTATGAAGAGTTCCTTGATAAGCATGGAAAGCACATTTTTCACTATTTCATCAAGAAATCCAAGTGCCTATACAAAACAACATCTTTAATAAAGTAGTAAAACAAAAGATGAATTATGGTAGCTATTACAGCATAGCTCAGTGGGAAATCCCTACTTTACATGGATGTTCAATGCCAAAGTAGGGATTTTCCACCGAGCTATGCTGTAATAGCTACCATCGTTCATCTATTGTTTCACTACTTTTTATCGCTTGGATCCCAACTTCATTTTAAATTTATAATTTTTGATACACTAGTTTGTTTAGTTTTTGTTAAAGCATACAGCTACCTATAAACATGTTCCTGTTCTATTAAGTTGACTGCTGTATTAGAGTATCTTGAGTCAGCCTGCAAAGGCATGTGCTTGCCAAAATGGGTGTGGTCATCATGATTTCGATTGATAATGCATAGAATAAAGAATGATCATGATCTTGTGAACTTTTGTGAAGACACAGGTAGCTATCTAGTACAGTTACCTCTGTACAGTAGCATAACCTAAGTGCCTTAAATTTTGCAGCATCTATTATGCTGCTTAAAGAAAGTGTTGATACGGAAATCAACTCCTCGAAATGGCTTCGTTGGATGAAGAAGAATACAAACAGCCTGATTAAAGATAAAAGAAAAGACAAGGCTCAGAGGGCGTACACTCATAAGGACCCCTAAAGGCACATTCCACTGGTGAGTTTGTTTTTGTGATGTAAAATGGTGGCTGTGTGCTGCTTCATTTGGCCTTTCTAGCCTTGTGACTGTGGCCAGTCAGGCAGTCAGTCTAAAATTCAAGTTTTGATAATTAAAAAAAAATTCTACTTATATCCAGCCACCCGTGAGTGTTTTATTATAATTAATACTGTGTTATATATCATATGGACTAGTACTATTCCGTAAAGGTGATTTTCATCTCGTTAAGATGTCTCTAGGATGATTTGCGAAGGTGGAACTTTTGGCGGCGCACAAATTTTTGGGGGAATCCTACTTAAATGGTACTGCTGTACCGTTTGATAAGCAACATGCCACTGACAGTATGTCATACCTCTTCTACATATAATCATCTTCTTACAAATATTAGTGTTATTAACAGCTTTCTACAAGCATATTAATAATTCAATTATAGCAAAAGCCTACCATAGTATTGTATCATACAGTATGGTATTGCTGTATGGTAGGAACAATGAAGGTTTGGGCTTGGCGTTACTATTCAGTGGACTGGACTACTGGACTGGAACACTGGACTGGCTGGCATATATTTGGCTTTTTCACATTCTATGGTTGGATTTATGGAGTCTTGCTTGTAAGATAGCACCCTTAGGGCACATGCAGCCCACTCAAATGCTGAAGATGAGCAGTGGAATATACGAAAGCTGTATTTCGCCATTGATTATGCCACTATACAACACTTATTCCTTATCCTGTAATGTTGCAGGCAGTGCAGGGTATGCGACAGAAATAATTAACCAGCGATCAACTTGCCAGTAGACAATATCCTTCGAGACATCGTTAGAGCAAGCTAGTTTTGCTTCCAGACTTCTGTTTCAGTGTAGGGGCTTATCAATTAAAGGCTATAAATGCCCATGCTGAAAAATATCTAATTAGTAAGCCCCTGCACTGAACTAGAGGTCTGGCCACACCAGACTAGCTTGCTCCTCAAGCTTGTTCTAAGGATATCTCAAAGGATATTGTATACTGGCAAGTTGATCGCTGGTTAACTATTGCTGTCACATTCCCTGCACTGCTTGCAGCATTACAGGGTAAGTAATAAGTAATAGTGGCATAATGAATGGTTTTCTCATACTCCATTGCTCATCTTCAGCGTTCGAGTGGGCTGTATGTGCCCTAAGGGTGATAGCTTACTAGCAACCACAAAATGTACAAAAACCAAAAAATATGTCAGTCCAGTAGTCCAGTTCAGTATTCCAGTCCAGTAGCTCAGTCCACTAAATAGTAACGCCCGTTTAGGATTTCTCACCTAAAAAACAGACTCACTTTCCTTCATCACAGCTGGTCAGCATTGGTTAAGCATAACCAAATCCAAAAATTCCTCTGAGTGACCTCAAAATCCTTTAAACTACTAACTGACATGGTGGTGTCTAATCACTGGACTGGACTACTGGACTGACATTTTTTTGGTTTTACACATTTTTAATGTGGGGTTACTGTACATTAGGGTGGCTTGTAACAACATTTCAGCACTCAGTGGTGAATACGATACTGAAAAGTAGCTGTGATGAGTCAGATGGGTTCAATGAAATGTGTTCTATTCACTGCTTGACGCTATCTACTCCACTGTAATAGCAGATACTGACATGTAGGGATAGTGGTGTACGCAAAAATGTTTCTCTCACTATTAGAGGCACAAGTGATTATTGTGATACAACTTTCTATAACATATGTGTATTGTGACTAGTCACTGAAGTCCATGATATGTAATGGTGTGTAATGGGGACACATTAAATTAACCTACTTTTAAAACCTGCACGCATTGTGTGCCGTACTGTATGCCATTGTGCTATGACTATTCAATTTTCTACTCCTAGTAACAGCTAAATGACATTGTAATACAATTAACAGAATACAGACATTTCATTAGAGTAACAAAATATAACAAGTTATGCGATGGGATCTAGTTTGTGTGTTCACACACACACACCATAATTATATGTTACTATATAGCAGATATACCAACATGTGTGTATGCCCAAAAATGTTTCTCTCACTGTTAGGCATACGTGATCATTGTGATACAACTATCTATATCAGTAGATAGTGTAAAGCAGTGATTACAATAAATTTAATTGAACCCAATTGACTTATCACAGCTACATTATGCTTTTTAGTACCATAATCAGCACTCAGTGCTGAAATGTTGTCACAAGTCACCCAAATGTACAGTAACCCCATCCTTAAAAATGTGTAAAACTTTAACATACGTCAGTCCACTAGTCCATTCCAGTATTCCAGTACAGTAGTCCAGTCCAGTGATTAGACACTACCTAACTGACATACTGACTATACACAATGGAGATTATGTCAACATGCAGAGAAAAGTTTGATTGTAAAATGGTAAATGCATTTTTAATTATTAATATAAAGTCAGTAGTGTAGCTAATAACTGCTGATCACAATTCAACACTGATTAGCAAACAATACTTGCTCAACTAAACTAATTGCACACAACACCGATATGAATGCTGAGGGAGACAGACCCACCTGCATAGTATGTAACAATAGCTACTACCAGCTATAGTTGGTCAAATATGTGCTAAAAAACAGTCCAGTAGTCCAGTACACCAGTCCAGTTTACCAGGCCAGTGCAGCAATTGTATACATCAAAGGAAATTTAAGTTGGATTAGGGAGCAAAGAATTAAATAGTGAAACGACTTAAACAAGGAAACAGCAAAAACTAGTGCATATATATATATACTACGGTGAAACCTCTCTTATCCAAGCAGTCTGGTACATACTACTGTCTGTATCTTAGTGTCTGTAACTAAGAAATGCATGCCAATATCACTGAAGTAACTGTTTTTTTTTTTTGTTTTTTTTTTAATTATTGCTAACAGTTTGTAATAGTTTAGTGGGTAGAAGGGGAAGTCAGTAGAGACCATTCATCGTCACTCCCCTGGACTATAAAAAATGTTTTATCGCCTAGCAACAAAGTGGTAATTATTATTAGTAGAATAAACAAGCCACCTAACAGGTAAACAGCAACCTATGGGCTCCCTCCTTGTGCTTTCATCTAACCCAAACTTCATTATGGTCAATAAACTACAAGCCACATACTAATTTGGAATGTCTGGACAATCAAGGTACCTGGATAAGGCTGTGCAAAGTTAATTATATGTATCTGGTCCTACAAAGTTCCAAAATTTGACCAGGTGACCAGGCTTTTTTTTGCACAACTCTTTGCTGTGGTACACTACATTTGACATGAATTATATCAAAATATAGCAGTTGTATATAAATAGCATTTAAACCCAAATTTCCAGTATGTAGCTAGCTACCGCTGAATGAAGCTATTAATTATTGAAGCCATAGGGAAAAACAAAGTTAAAGTATAAAGTTAATGCATCTTTATAAGAAAAGAATGTTTACAAGACATGAAAACCTTTCAACAGACAAAATATTATAAATTATTGTACGTATGATGATTGTGCAATTCATTCAGCAAAAATGACCAGGAAGGGAACCAGAAACGTATAATTAACTTTTCATGGCCTAATAGAGATCAGGATAAGGGAGGTTCCACTGTAATGGGATTTAATCCCTAATACACTTAAGTCTATAAACTATAATTGAATTAGGAATATACCATTTTAAAAAAAGTAAGGCACCAGGCATGCCATAAAATAAAATTTCATATATGAACACACATCCCAATAATCAATTACTGAAAAGTGCAGTAGCCACCATATGCTTCATCTTCAACTATGTTCTACACATTACACAGCAATACAAATGACGAACAGTACGAAACTGCAATAACACAGGTGAGTAGCTTAATAGCTGCCACCACAGCCAAGCACCATCGCACTACTGTGAATCAACACTTTGCATCATGACACCTTGCATCATCTGCAACAAGAAGAACTGGGACATAAAAGAGGACAAAGACAACTCTGTGATGCATGTACGGTATGTATAGTACTACGGTTGGAGAAAAGACACATCTCAGGACAAAGCAACATTGAACTGGGAAAGAAATCAAGCCCGTAGCCTTATGCATTGTCTACTTATGCTTGGCTGAAGGTATCAGTTAGTAGAAAAATCTAAATTCTGTAGAAACTTGTTGGAACGGTCTTAATTGGGCTTGGATATGCTTAGCCAATACCGTAGAGTTGGGTTGCTAAGCGCATGTATCTCTATTAAGTACATATTATTTGTTAAGCACATACACATTTCTTGTAATTAACCATGGATGATAAGCACACATGGCAAAATGCGATGATAGAGCTGATAAAGCAAGAAAACGGAAAGAAAAACTGAAAGTACTGAAAATTAATGTCTCCTCAAACGCTTACGCCTCCCTTGAGGTTTCTCTTCGCTATGTATACAGTACATCAGCCATCTGGATAGTGATAATCTCGTTCATCACAAAGGATCTCACCCAGAAATAGAGTCAAATATCCTTACATACTGACATGGTGACCGGCACAAACTATTAAATACACTATTACAACGTAGTGATTCCGCACTACACTCACCATAATTATTTATTAGGTGTGCAGTACAGCTCACGGGTAACGTCGCATGTACACGCACGATGCACGTGAGGTGTGCTCGAGTGACCCGCGTGGATGCAGCAAGGCTACAGGAATGCTCAACGATAGCTAACTATACTCGAGAGCATCACGCAAGACGAGATAACAGGTCTCACCTATGGTATTGGACAGCAGCGCTGGCTCAGTTCTGCCAGCTCTGAAGTCTCCTATTGCAATGCCTGTGTTGTAGCTACTGAATACTTGGTCACTTAGCTACTGACTTCACCTATAATGAACTACAGTCACTACTGTAGCTAGAAGTAGCTACCATAGACCTATATGGATTGATCGCCAAGAAATGCCACAGAACTCCAGTCAGTGCATTTATTTTTCAAATTCACATTTTCTTTATCTAGATATAGTTAGCTAAAGGAATGGTCAACCGAAGTTTCAACTCTAAAAGCTAAGAAATTTCGAAGTTACAGCGCTACAAAGTGGTAACAGCAAAAAATCGATTTATACAGTGACAATAAACTACAGGCGCTTAATAAAATGATGATAACATACGGATGCGGTCCTCTATCAAGATGCAACTTGCACCATTGAATTCTCCATGAACAAGCAAATCCATTGCTGAGTAAGTTTTGTCTTTCAGGCCTTTCCTACGACCAGGGAGATCGATGAAGGCGAACGAACGTGAGAAAAAGCGACAGTGAACCGCTCGTACAATGCAAGGCAGACTATAGCTGATATCTTCCGTCTCCTTGGAAGTACTGACACGAGACAAAGAGTTTGGAACTCCTCTTGCTTTCGGGATCACGATGTTACCAAGGTTTTTGGTGTTATCACTTCTCTTCATTGTGAAACAAGCGCTTTAGAATTTACTATTTATTTTCGATTTCGTAAATATTCCACCCATTGCGTTGTGCGGCCCAGCGTGCATTTATTGCATTCTACTGTGAAATTAGCTTGCTAGGCTTGCACGAACATATGGGATCAGTCATCACAAAGGTTTATGTGATTTAAGTGTTGTATGAATTTACTAAACTCAGTAGCAAGTGTTCTCATGCGTGGCGAGTTTCTCGCGTGGCTAGTGCATATCCACGCGATGTTCCACAACTATTGTGCAGTACATTGCAAAAGAATGGTCCCGCGAGAAAACATGAGCATTACTCGCATGTGTATACTCGCTATGTAATCCTTGTTACATGATCTCGATGTAAGAATATTCTTCCCTAATGTAATTAACTCAAACACTTAAATAGTTGACTAGATGGTAAGCAGGTTGTGACTTGAAACTCAGAGAGTATATAGCTCTAGCACTCCAACTGAAGACACAGGCAAGAAATGATGTCCACATCAAATTTAACAGTGTGCTGGGATGGATATTGCTTTTGATCCTATTGTATACTTAACAATACAGATATTCAATAAGAAGGAAGTTGGAGGTCAGCTTGGGTGAGGTTCACTCCTGCCCTGGTATCGAAAAACAGAAGGACAGGAGCTCACCCCTGGGTGTAGTGGAAGGGGCCCTTCTCACTCATTCTCCCCCAAGCCGAAGTGGCTAAGCTTTGTCATAGAGATAAATACATCCTTGTACACTTCTCTACCCAAGGCAAAGGGTAGAGAATAAGCATAACAGAGAGGGGCCCTCAATTAAAAACCCTATCTTGAAAGGTTTACCTACACCCAGCTGCCAAACTTCTATTGTAGAGTTTTGGTAGGAGTGATTGGTGTTGGCTTGTATATTGTATATCACCGGCAGTACTTATTAATTGTGACCAGATTTTACAGAACCGAACCAAATCGCACATCAGGCAAAATCAAACTAACACCACCAGTGGATAGCTACACTATCGTACTACAAGTTTTGACCCTCAGCACTACTCAAACTACACGAGGCTGGTTTTAATAGACGTCTTTTCTGGGTGGTGTGGAGTGCTCAAATGGCGGTTTCAGGCCTTGTGAAGGACCTGGCTTGGCAAGAATCAGTGGTTTACTGGTGGACAGCCTTATAATGTTGGCCAGACGTGTTCTATGTAGATTTTGCTACATATCAGCCACTAAGGAGCCAGCACAGCCCTGTAATCTCTTGTCTGGACTCCAATCGTGGTCTGCCTCCATTTTGAGGCCTATCTTTTGCCCTCCCCACCACCCCCCAGCCTCCACCCCTTTGTGAGCACTCGTGATACTACTTCGCTCGTCCAACTGCTCAGATTTTCTATCTTATTTGGCGGGAAACTGTACAAGCAGCTACAAGTACTGGAAGTGGCTTGAAAGGTAAAAGATTGATGCATCTTTTGTGTAAATTTCATACGCGTGCTTGCTATCCTTGGAGAGTTATGCTGGCTTCAATTCTTTAAAACCGTTTATCTCGAAACTTTTAATGTGCGATTTGGATCGTTTTTCCAAAATCCAGTCATAATTACTAACAATACGGTATATCGCCCAGCTCAAACCATTACACGTACCAAATGTGGCTTAGCAGTAATCTACGCCATTAACTGCTCCGTGAATAAACCATTACACATATCAAATATGGCTAAGCAGTAATTTACGCCGTTAACTCCTCCATGGGATGAACGATTACACACACTTGTATGGACTGTGCACACCGTATAAGGAGAATGGTCTGGAAGCACATGTAAGGTATCCACTTTATATCGTAATTTTTATTGTAAACGTGTCCATTACACCGCTGACTCCCTAGTGTGGGGCTCACGCTCGCCCCAATTAACTCTTGACAAGCACACAAAAATTGTAATTTTAACTTCCAAATATTTTTGTGTACTTGTTTGTTAACTTTTTGGTAAATAATTACTATGACTGGTAAACCCACACATACCACATCAAAAGAAAGCAATGGCGCCGCACACCTCAGCTATATATATCAACTAGTATTTTAAAAATTGTTAATTTAAAAATGAATTAGGGATCTATCCAATAAAATGTTCTGAAACAAGAGATGAATGATGGTATTACAGCATAGCTCAGTGGGAAAGAGTCCCTACTTTGGCATTGAACTTAATAAGCTTATGCAATAAAAAGTTGTGAAACAAGAGATGAATGATGGCATTATAGTATAGCTCAGGGGAAAGTCCCTACTTTCGCACATTAGCTATAACAATTATTTTGCTCAATGCCAAAGTAGGGACTTTCCCACTCAGCTATGCTGTAATACCATCATTCATCTCTTGTTTCACTACTTTTTAATGCTTAGATCCCTACTTCCTTTTTAATTAACAGTTTTTTAAATACTAGTTTGTTTAGTTTTTTGGGTTTTTTTGCTGCTAGCTACAATGTAACTATTGTTCGAATAGAATATCATACATGACTGTTATATTAGAGTACATCTCAAGCCAGCCAAGAAGTGTGCATCAGCAGCTAGCCGCGACCAATAAGGGGTGAGGTCATCTTGTTTACTGTTAAGTAAACAGCTAGATTGTTAAGAGATTTGGTCCCCATACTCTATCACTATTACATCTTTCATTGACAGGTGTGGTCACCAACCTATCGCGAACAGGATCCCAATGTAGCTAGCTAGACACACTATCGCGTGTGTCTTGATCAATAACATTCTGATGGTGATCAGTCCAAACTTTTAATATTCACACAGCAGTAAATAAAACAAATGGGACAAATGATCATTTATCATTTCACCTATTAAATGAATACAGAGTGGTATATATCACTTATACCACAACTTCTTGGAGAGCATGTGACACAGACACCATCAACCCTCAGTCATGGAACTCTCAGGCTCCAGGTGTATACACTAGGCAAATACTGAGAAGTTGTGGTATAACTATTACATACACTAGTGGTAAACATATTGCTTACAATATTAGTAGCTGTTATATCAGCATGACTTTTTAGGAGAAGCTGAACAATGTCCAATTTTCCTGCTTTAACTGCCTTATGTAGGGCAGTCTGTCCACTCTATATAATAACAACATGTACAATCACAACCTGTCATAACATGTGTATGTATGTATTTTATACTATTGTAACATCACAATAGGGTAGAAACAATCTTTGATATTAGAGTACTCTAAAGTACTAACAATCAAGACATTGACTACTTACAGTCACATGTACCTATGAACCATGTTATGCTTACAGTATATGTAGTCTACAATGTACCACACTGATAACAATAGTACCTGTACACACTGTAGAGTAGGGTATGAACAAACATATAAACAATAGTAAAATGTGACTGTCTCAACATAAACCAACACATTGTAGTTTGACTTATTGTAACTCTAAAAGTAGTACCTACACTCATGTACTATTCATTTATGGGTAAATCTTAGTCCACTACTGCTCAGTCTGCTATTATCAATTTGATTAGTGTGGCTTTATCTTGAAGGATGGTTTTTGGTGCTCATTTCCCCTTCTACTAGTGTATAATACCCACCCACCTCACTAATACCACTGAACAACATATTCAAAATTGTAGGAAATTTTAAAGAAAGATTCTTCAACACTTGATGATCGTATTTAAAGGCAAGAAATTGGTGTACATTTGGTGAAATTTTTACCCTTACTTTAGCAAAATACTATACAACCAATTAAGTTCAAACAGCAATTTCTACATAGCTTAAATCTGTACCTAGTGTGAACTATTTGAGTTCAAAATGTAATTTCTACTATAATCAACCAACCTGTGTATTATTGTCATTTAAATAATTTCAGGTGCATATATGTATACACACACACAGCCGGCTTTTTTTGACATTGTTTGCCAGCCAAATTTGTGTTGTAGAAATACATATAGGTCTTGTACTATACAAGTAATTAAAATGGAGTTTAAATATCTTAAAACTAAGTTAATGTTGGACACGATAGCATCAGGCATTTGATCGCGATGGACAATAATAGGAATAGTTGTGCCTTAATAAGAATACTTGCACGTGCGCAGATGCACCATGTGCTCAAAAATTGGCAGTGGACAATGTGTACCATCAGCCACGCTGGCTCCGAAGATCGCTGGGCTCAGGCCAGATGACATGATGGTTGGGCGTGACTCTGAGGTGAATGGTAGACTTCGGATAGTGTTCGTTATCGCCGCTGATTCTTCTCGGTGAGTGAGTTCCTTTTCGGCGCATTTGTTTATGTGTACAAGTATGATTGTGAGTTTCTGACGTCTGGCACAATTGGCGATCTCAGCATCCGATTGCATCAGGTGTTCGCAGGTGCTTTTCTTTTCTAGTAACTCTGCCTTGTTTAGCGATTGTGGTGGTCATGGAAGTTCTAGAAAGTTGCTGACTGGTTTCCAGTCTCGAGATAACTTGCCTTTACAAGGTTATGGAAAGCTTTCAAGGGTTAACATTACTGGTATTATAATTATTTCTATAGGCACTAAAAACGTTTCATTGCTTAAAGACCCCAGTTTTTGTGAGAGTTTGTGAAGCAGCAAAGATTTGTTGACTTGAATAAGGATAGCTTCCTTAATAATAATAATCTAATGCCTAGAAATATTTGATTATTTTCATGTATGCTGATGACTCAGAGTTGGGGTCATTACTTTAGAAAGGTGATTTGCTGCTCGTTGCTTCTACACCATGTGGCACGCTGCGGTTCATATTGTTCAACTGAAGGGGTGACAAGTTATATATTGCCTGTTGCTTGGACAGCTGTAACTAGTAATGTGTTACATTAATTTTTATTCATTACTATAGCTATAAGTTAGTCCAGCCTCCTAAATACAAGCTACCAGCCTACAAGTGACACTAGCAAGGTGTAATTCAGCCACGAAAGCATACTTTGTTGTGGTGTGTTGACCTCAAGGGCACTACTCATGTACTCTTTGTTCATGTGTGCAACTCTGTCTCTAGCGCCGTCTAGATAAAAACAAACAAACAAACAAACAACAACAACAAAAAACCAACCACGAGGCTGACTAAACTGCGCCTTGAAAAGAAGTAACAAGTTACAATTTTTGGGATGCATTATCGATTATATATACCACTTTAGCGTGGGCGTTCAAAGGCACCGCTCAGTGTTTAACTCGCATATTGCCCAGGCAATATCATGGGAAAGCGGTTTGCCAATGACTTTGATACCCAGCCAGTTCAAAGAATCGATGCACTTTGACTCATTATATTGAGCGACATAGAGCTTTGTATTGTGGGACTCGGTTTTGTAGAGGTTGCTAAGCTTAGTACATAGGCTAAGATAGAGTAGTTGGTTGTTACTAAAGGATAATGAAGGCACAAAATAATTGTTTGGGCGATTGTGGGTGCGTATTTCTACCCACTGCGTATCAGCCTTTGAACAGACCACGGAACAGCAAAGCTACTACTGCTACGTTGAAATAGGTTAGTAACTTACAGTTCTAAGTACTTAACTTAATATAATAACTTACTTACTGTCCCAATAGCGAAGTTAGTTGGCTTAACTTAGTACAAAAATGATAACAATATAAACTCCATCCCACAATCGCAAGTTTTCTAACATTGCGTGTTGAAGCATAGTAACGTATTAATGACGTTTTAACGTATGGACAACGTTAACTATTACATATTATATAATACTCGCTACTTCATCATGTAACATGGTATATGTATTATATTACTCGTTACTACAAAAATAATACATAACGCGTAAATGTAGTGCATTACCCTCAACTTTGTGACTAGTTTCAGAATCCCCCTTCCTATTCTCCCACAGCTACTCCTAATAGTGATTCCTTTACTAGTTCTTACAGTGCTAGTTTATTGGTTCCTCACACAATTAGCCAAATTAGCAGTGGTACAGTACCTACTTATCCGACACTACTGGTACATCTATATGTCGTAGTTGCTTGCCATGTGTTGCAACCCTCCCCCTCATTACCTACTCATGCTTACAGTCACCAAATTCATTAGATATAGTGTAGGGATGGGAAATTATTCGGTTATCGTGATAATCGTGATTATTTTGTTGGCAATAATCGATATCGTCTCATTTTTGTAACTTAGTGGTAATCGAAATTGGCAATTATCGTGTACTAATCGTGATAATCGAGGAATTTTAAAAAGTTATAACCATTCATCTTGAATATTTTGTCAGTTAGTTTGAATATTTTAGTGATTCCTGTTACAGTGGTTGAGTGGACAGTAATCATGATAATCGTGATAATGGCTCATAATAATAATCGTATGGCAGAAATGTCAATACTGCCCATCCCTAATATAGTGTGGATGTCCTCTACGCCCCTCTGTGAATTTCAGCCCTATAACACACAATAAGCAATGTGCTCTATTCGAATGCTGAACTATGGGTGATATACAACTAGCTATATATTATATATGTTAAACCTTTTCAGTCACTAAGTAAAGTCATTACAGGTTTTTGCAATTGAATTCGTCGCCTTTGCAATTGAATTTGTCCCATTTGCAATTGAATTCATCAGTATTGCAATTGAATTCGTCCCGTTTGCAATTGAATTTGTCGGTTTTGCAATTGAATTCATTGGTTTTGCATTTGAATTAGTTAGTTTTGCAATAGAATTCGTCGCGTTTGCATTACAATTCGTCATAAACAAAACCGCTCCAAGAAACCAACCCGTTCATTAAGAGATGAGCTATTTATGCCTTGGAGAGTTACACTTGAGACACTAGAAGGTAATTGAAGCTGGTAGTACGTGAAGCTGATAGCTGTCTGACAAGTTAATTAGCTTGCTCACGAGTGACCACACCCATCGCGAATGGCGTAGTAGAGTTTGGAATGTTGCTGGAGAGGCTGTAGAGGAAGAATTATTGCCTTATAAAGAGTTGTTTACTACTGTTGTACTTGAACAAGTTCTTGTAGCAGCTGCTACATCATGTTTTCGTGTTTACTCCAGCTGCCATTCTTGTTAGGATGAATTTAACTGCAAAAGCGATGAATTCAATTGCAAAACCGACGAATTCAATTGCAAACGGGACGAATTCAATTGCAAATGGGACGAATTCAATTGCAAAACCGACGGATTCATTTGCAAACGGGACGAATTCAATTGCAAAAGCGACGAACTCAATTGCAAACGGGACGAATTCAATTGCAAAGTCGCCGAATTCAATTGCAAAAACCTGTAAGTCTAAGTCCTTGAAATTTGGTTAGGTAATCCTAAGGCTGCAGCACATGTTGATGTCAGACCTTCAGTGTTGGTCACTGTAAAGTGTTAATAATAATAATCTTTTATATAAAGCTTTCAAACTAATTATTATAGTACAATCCTAATCATGTTCATGAATGCTTCTGATCTAAATAGCAAGCAGGCAAAGTTATGTCACGTTTAACAGTAAGTGATATACTATTGGTATCCCACAAAACACTATATTTGATATGAAGGAGTTTGCTAACAAGATCTGCTTACTGACAAAGCACATGTACTGTACACAAACACACTTTTTAAGAACAGTTGTCCAAACCCCAATGATTTTGCGGTGGATAGTTATCATCATGACACAACCTTCCTAATGGGTTCAAATTGTTGTCTGGCTTCATCCAGGATACTTGAGGGTAACCAATAGGTCTTTGGCAATTAATTAACTACATCATGTGTTAATGATGTCCACTAGCCATGCACTAGGTTGGCTTTTTCAGTTGCTATGTTGTGCCAGTGTTTTAAAAATAACTATATTGTAGTTAGTATTATTGTTCTATCACCAGTCATTATAGCACCTTAAAAAGTTTTCACGATGTCTCCAGTGTTGTAACTATGTGCAAATGTCACAACTTAATTGACTACTATGACACTGTGAAAACATTGTGATATGTTTTAAATCTACTGGAACTACGAGGTATATGGCACTATTTCAAGTAGTGCACGGGTACTTTTACATACCGCAGTATAAGCTATATTCAGCATTGAAGGAACCTGGTATCTGTGGTTTTGTATGAATTGCGTGGCATGAATTGCATAGAATTGTACTTTAAGGGAAGCTAGATATGAAGACTCTGGCATTTAATATGTGTTGATGGTTTAGTGGTTATACAAGCCCATGCCCCAAGTAAACATGAGGTTTACTGCTTGCTGTGTAATTTTTAAAAAATTCTACATATATCCAGCCACCTGTAAGTGTTTTATTATAATTAATGCTGTGTTATATATCATATGGACTAGTACTATTCCGTAAAGGTGATTTTCATCTCGTTAAGATGTCTCTAGGATGATTTGCAAAGGCAGAACTTTTGGCGGCATGAAAATTTTTTTGGAAGAATCCTACTTAAACAGTACTACTGTACTGTTTGATAAGCAACATGCAACTTACAGTATGTCATACCTCTTCTACATATAATTATTTTCTTACAAATATTAGTGTTATTAACAGCTTTCTACAAGCATATCAATAATTCAATTATAGCAAAAGCCTGCCATAGTATTGTATCATACAGCATGGTATTGCTGTATGGTAGGAATAATGAAGGTTTGGGCTTGGCGTTACTATTCAGTGGACTGGACTACTGGACTGGAACACTGGACTGGCTGGCATATATTTGGCTTTTTCACATTCTATGGTTGGATTTATGGAGTCTTGCTTGTAAACTAGCACCCTTAGGGCACATGCAGCCCACTCAAATGCCAAAGATGAGCAGTGGAATATACGAAAACTGTATTTCACCATTCATTATGCCACTATACAGCACTTATTCCTTACCCTATAATGTTGCAGGCAGTGCAAGGAATGTGACAGCAATAGTTAACCAGCGATCAACTTGCCAGTAGACAATATCCTTCGAGATATTGTTAGAGTAAGCTAGTTTTGCTTCCAGACTTCTGTTTCAGTGCAGGGGCTTATCAATTAAAGGCTATAAATGCCCATGCTGAAAAATATCTAATTAGTAAGCCCCTGCACTGAGCTAGAGGTCTGGCCACATGAGATTAGCTTGCTCCTCCAGCTTGTTCTAAGGATATCTCAAAGGATATCGTATACTGGCAAGTTGATCACTGGTTAACTATTGCTGTCACATTCCCTGCATTGCCTGCAGCATTACAGGGTAAGGAATAAGTAATAGTGGCATAATGAGTGGTGAAATATGGTTTTCTCATATTCCATTGCTCGTCTTTAGTGTTCGAGTCAGCTGCAGGTGCCCTAAGGGTGATAGTTTACTAGCAAGCCAACCACAGAATGTACAAAAAACAAAAATATGTCAGTCCAGTAGTCCAGTCCAGTATTCCTGTCCAGTAGTCCAGTCCACTCAATAGTATATGCCTGTTTAGGATTTCCCACCCAAAAAAAAACAGACTCACTATCCTTCATCACAGCTGGTCAGCATTGGTTAGGCATAACCAAACCCAAAAATTCCTCAGAGTGACCTCCTAATCCTTCTAACTACTAACTGACATGGTGGTGTCTAATCACTGGACTAAACTATTGGACTGACATTTTTTTTTGGTTTTACACATTTTTAAGGTGGGGTTACTGTACATTAGGGTGGCTTGTGACAACATTGATATGATACTGAAAAGTAGCTGTGATGAGTCAGATGGGTTCAATGAAATGTATTCTATTCACTGCTTGACGGTACCTACTCTACTGTAATAGCAGATACTGACATGTAGGCTGGCCGGGATAGTGGTGTATCCAAAAATGTTTCTCTCACTATTAGAGGCACACGTGATTATTGTGATACAACTTTCTATATCATATGTGTATTGTGAATTGGTGACTAGTCACTGAAGTCCATGATATGTATAATGGTGTGTAATGGGGACAGATTAAATTAACCCACTACTTGTACGTATTGTCTGCCGTACTGTATGCCGTTGTGTTATGACTGCAATTTTCTACTCCTAGTAACAGCTAAATGACATTGTAATACAATTACCAGAATACAGACATTTCATTCCAATAACAAAATATAACAAGTTATGCGATGGGATCTAGTTTGTGTGTTCACACACACACCATATATGTTACTATATAGCAGATATACCGACATGTGTGTATGCCCAAAAATGTTTCTCTCGCTGTTAGGCACACGTGATTATCGTGATACAACTATCTATATCAGTAGATAGTGTCAAGCTGTGATTAGAATAGATTTAATTTAACCCATTTGACTTATCACAGCTACATTATGCTTTTTAGTACCATATTCACCACTCAGTGCTGAAATGTTGTAACAAGTCACCCAAATGTACAGTAACCCCATCCTTAAAAATGTGTAAAACTTTAACATATGTCAGTCCACTAGTCCATTCCAGTATTCCAGTCCAGTAGTCCAGTCCAGTAGTCCAGTAGTCCAGTCCAGTGATTAGACACTACCTAACTGACATACTGACTATACACAATGGAGATTATGTCAACAGAGAAAATTTGACTGTAAAATGGTAAATGCATTTTTAATCATTAATATAACGTCAGTAGTGTAGCTAACAACTGCTGATCCCAATTCAACACTGATTAGCAAACAATACTTGCTCAACTAAACTAAATGCACACAACACTGATATGAATGCTGAGGGAGACAGGCCCACCTGCATAGAATGTAACAATAGCTACTACCAGCTATAGTTGGGTTAAAAGACAAAAAACAGTCCAGTAATCCAGTACACCAGTCCAGTTTACTGGGCCAGTACAGCCATTGTATAAATCAAAGGAAATTTAAGGTTACAGAATATTATAAAATGCGTGGGTGGAACAAATTACAAAACCTGCTTTAACCCAAGCAGGGATAAATAATTTCAACAACTGTGTTGTGGCAGGAATACAACTAATTGTGCTTGTTTGTTTTTACTGCAGAACAGCGACTCTTCTTGGGTGTGTGGTCCACAATAGAGCAGTGTTCTATAAAAATGCGCTGCCAAAAACCAGACTAACAGATTACTGAATCCTTATAAATTCAACACAAGTAACTAAACAACTAAAATATCTAGGTCCTGTGGAAGCGATTTTTAAAGTTACTGGTTGTATAGACGTTTTATTGAACTTTTAGTAGTTTTTTTCGAGTGAAACAAGTATTTTGAGGCTTGTATCTCTGTCACTGGAAAGAAACATGCCAAAAACACTTCCACAGGACCTAATAAATTTAATATGCAGTATCACTATGCCCCAGAAATGCCAATAGAGCCTACAGCTTTTGATGTATTTTGCAGCAGAAAAACATGGTAGTGACAGCTGGAGCTGAGCAATGTATGGGCTGGCTTACCTGTCTTGCTACAACAAATTGTAGTGTTCCACTTGCCTCAAACTACACTGTAGCTACATAAAAACATTATATAAGAAGGGCTTCACCTTCATTTTAAACTTTTCACATTGCTAGACTTGTTTTAAGGGCTTCTCAAAAAGAATTGATAGGCATTCAAAATTTTGAATGATTTCCCGTCACTATACCGTAACCTTAAGTTGGATTAGGGACCAAAGAATAAAGTAGTGAACAAGGAAACAGCAAAAAAGTGGTGCATATATACCACAGTGAAACCTCTCTGATCCCAGCAGTCTGGTGCATACTACTGTCTGTATCTTAGTGTCCGTAACTAAGAAATGCATGCCAATAATGCTGAAGCAACTGTTTTTCTTCTTTTTTTAAAATTATTGCTAACAGTTTGTAATAGCTTAGTGGGTAGAGGAAGAAGTCAGTAGAGACCATTCATGGTCACTCCCCTGTGCTGTAAAAAAATATTTTATTGCCTAGCAACCAAGTGGTAGTTATTATTAGTAGAATAAACAAGCCACATAGCAGGTAAACAGCAACCTATGGGCTCCCTCCTTGTGCTTTTATCTAACCCAAACTTCATTATGGTCAATAAACTACAAGCCACATACTAATTTGGACTGTCTGGACAATCAAGGTGCCTGGATAAGGCTGTGCAAAGTTAATTATATGTATCTGGTCCTACCAATTCCCAAAAATTGACCAGGTGACCAGGCTTTTTTTGTACAACTCTTTGATGTGGTACACAACATTTGACATGAATTATATCAAAATATAGCAGTTGTACGTAAATAGCATTTAAACCCAAATTTCCAGTATGTAGCTAGCTACCGCTGAATGAAGCTATTAATTATTGAAGCCATAGGGAAAAACAAAGTTAAAGTATAAAGTTAATGCATCTTTATAAGAAAAGAATGTTTACAAGACATGAAAACCTTTCAACAGACATAAAATATTATAAATTATTGTACGTATGATGATTGTGCAATTCATTCAGCAAAAATGATCAGGAAGGGAACCAGAAACATATAATTAACTTTTCATGGCCTAATAGAGATCAAGATAAGGGAGGTTCCACTGTAATGGGATTTAATCTCTAATACACTTAAGTCTATAAACTATAATTGAATTAGGAATATACCATTTCAAAAAAGCTATGGCACCAGGCATGCCATAAAATAAAATTTCATATATGAACACACATCCCAATAATCAATTACTGAAAAGTGCAGTAGCCACTATATGCTCCATCTTCAACTATGTTCCACCCATTACACAGCAATACAAATGACGAACAGTACGAAACTGCAATAACACAGGTGAGTAGCTTAATAGCTGCCACCACAGCCAAGCACCATCGCACTACTGTGAATCAACACTTTGCATCATGACGTCTTGCATCATCTGCAGCAAGAAGAACTGGGACATAAAAGAGGACAGAGGCAACTCTGTGATGCATGTACGGTATGTATAGTACTACGGTTGGAGAAAAGACACATCTCAGGACAAAGCAACATTGAACTGGGAAAGAAATCAAGCCCGTAGCCTTATTCATTGTCTACTTATGCTTGGCTGAAGGTATCAGTTAGTAGAAAAATCTAAATTCTGTAGAAACTTGTTGGAATGTTCTTAATTGGGCTTGGATATGCTTAACCAATACCGTAGAGTTGGGTTGCTAAGCGCATGTATCTCTATTAAGTGCATATGTGACTGAATTTGACAAAACAAGGCTTCGACGCACAAAACTTTGTTAGGAGATATGGCGATTTTAAGGAATCATTGTGTAATAACTTCCCAGTGCCTACAGCTGTGCAAACAAAATTTGCACCAATTGTTCATCTGTTCACTAGCTATCACTGAGTGGGTGTATACATTTCTGATACCCGAAATTTGCCCTGTTTTTAGCAGCTTTTCTCAAGCGAGTAATAATATCACAGATGGTAGTAATAGGGTGGGGGTGGACGGTGGTCTTAATATACGGGTATAAAATGGAGTAAGAAGACGATTGGAATCCAGAGGCCAAGTTTGGGCTGTCCATGGCCCTCTGAGAACACTATTGGCGAGCTCTCTGTGAAGTCCCAGCTCACTACACACCATTATCACAAAGCCATGGCCATTTAATGGTGCCAATCTCACACTCGTGGCTTTGACAGGGTCGGAAGAAAGCTGCTACAGAAACCAGACTTGCCAGTGCTGAAGGAAGTACAGCGTGAAATATGATAGTGTATTAGACCAGCAATCCATTTCTGGTAAAATCGTAAGTTTGATTTTGTGTATGTGGAAGCCTTGTTATATGAAATCCGGTCACATATTATTTGTTAAGCACATACACATTTCTTGTAATTAACCATGGATGATAAGCACACATGGCAAAATGTGATGATAGAGCTGATAAAGCAAGAAAACGGAAAGAAAAACTGAAAGTACTGAAAATTCATGTCTCCTCAAGCGCTTACGCCTCCCTTGAGGTTTCTCTTCGCTATGTATACAGCAAATCAGCCATCTGGATAGTGATAATCTCGTTCATCACAAAGGATCTCACCCAGAAATGGAGTCAAATATCCTTACATACTGACGTGGTGACCGGCACAAACTATTAACTACTCTATTACAACGTAGTGATTCCACACTACACTCACCATAATTATTTATTAGGTGTACAGTACAGCTCACGGGTAACGTCACATGTACACGCACGACACACGTGAGGTGTGCTCAAGTGACCCGCGTGGATGCAGCAAGGCTACAGGAATGCTCAACGATAGCTAACTTTACTCGAGAGCATCACGCAAGACGAGATAACAGGTCTCACCTATGGTAATGGGAGGCAACGCTGGCTCAGTTCCAACAGCTCTGAAGTCTCCTATTGCAAAACCCGTGTTGTAGCTACTGAATACGTAGTCACTTAGCTACTGACTTCACCTATCACGAACTACAGTAACTACTGTAGCTAGAAGTAGCTACCATAGACCTAGATGGATTGGTCGCCAAGAAATGCCACAGAACTCCAGTTAGTGCATTTTTCAAATTCACATTTTCTTTATCTATATATAGTTAGCTAAAGGAATGGTCAACCGAAGTTTCAACTCTAAAAGCCAAGAAATTTCAAAGTTACAGCGCTACAAAGTGGTAACAGCAAAAAATCAATTTATACAGTGACAAAAAACTACAGGCGCCTAATAAAATGATGATAACATACGGATGCAGTCCTCTACCAAGATGCAACTTGCACTATCGAATTCTCCATGAACAAGCAAATCCATTGCTGGGTAAGTTTTGTCTTTCAGGCCTTTCCTATGACCAGGGAGATCGGCAAAGGCGAACGAATGTGAGAAAAAGCGACAGTGAACCGTTCGTCCAACGCAAGGCAGACTATAGCTGATATCTTCCGTCTCCTTGGGAGTACTGACACGAGACAAAGATTTTGGAGCTCCTCTTGCTTTGGGGATCACATTCTACTGTAAAATTAGCTTGCTAGGCTTGCACGAACATATGGTACCAGTCATCACAAAGGTTTATGTGATTTAAGTGTTGTATGAAGTTACTAAACTCAGTAGCGAGTGTTCTCAAGTTTCTCGCGTGGCTAGTGCATATCCACGCGATGTTCCACAACTATTGTGCAGTACATTGCAAAAGAATGATCCCGCGAGAAAACATGAGCATTACTCGCATGTGTATACTCACGACATTACCTGTGAGCTGTACTGTATGTGCCTAACAGATAGTATGATTTTTACAAAAAGTTTTCTCCGAAAATTATAAGTACATGCGCTTAACAACCCGACTTTACGGTACTGCCAAGTTGTTTTAAAGGAAAATTGTGGCTGTAATTCTGGTGATTTGAAGGGTAAAAAAGTCCATAACTTCATGATCCCTAATATACAGTACGGTAATACAGTAATACCACACTGTATGATTGTTCCTACTCAAATATAAAATTTTTATTGTAAACACTTGTTGAAGACATACATACTGCATTTCTGGGGCAAGATGGTCAGATAAGACTGTTGCAAGTTGATAAAGCAATTGTGGTGGGTATACTGTATAGGGTTGGGAAATATTTCAATATTATCACCTGTACACAATATTAGGCCATCATCATTATTACATTGCTTGTTTCCCATCACTCTATGGAACAAAAATTGATGCAGGTGGGAGCTGATTATTGACTATTAATTATATACTTGACTCTTGTTATTTCAACATATGACTGTTCCATTAGAGTATCTTGATCTTGAGGGGCTGCCAATACTGTACACCCATGCACCCTGTTGAACAAGAGTGGAGGAACTTCCATCTTTCTGCTACAGTTATATGTACAGCTAATGTATTTACCTTAAAACTTGGTCACTTTGTGCTTCCTTCTATCATGACATGGTGCATTCACGTGATCTATGTATAATCATTTAAAAATTGTTTCAAGCAGTGGCAGGAAACAAGAATTTAATAATGACGGTCTTACAATGATGTGCAATACTGAGTACCACATCTATTTTGAAATAAGGCAATACCAGTTGTGTATTCTCCTGCATGCAAGTACACAAAAATTTTGGAATTTTCAACAAGAGTAGGGACCATAGCACATTGAAAAAAGTACCAAAACAAAGTACGTGGTATTAAATCACAGTAAAACATTAACAAGTGTTATATCCCTACTGTGCTCACGATACCATAATGGGTAGGGATATAACACTTCTTATTGTTTTACTTTGATATAATATTGTACACTACTCCAGCTTGTTTCAGTACTTTTGTTGATGGACCCTACTCTGGTTGAATATTCCAAAACTTTTTGTGTACTTGATTGTTAACTTTTCTTGTAAAACAAAACTGTTGGTGAAACCACGTGTACTGCATCAAAAGAAAGAAATAACGACACATGCCCCAGCTATCAATTATCGTCTGAAAAGTGAAGTATCATTTACGCTTTGTTGTCACCCATTACACAGCATTACAAATCAAGAACTGTTTGAAAAGCACCCCTCTACAATCAAAGTAGCCACTACGAAAATATGAATGATTTCTGTTACAAAGGGAAACCGTCATGTGCTACCACCAAATCAACACCTTTCACTATCAGCAAATATGGATTGGACATGAAGGAGATACCGGTAAGTCCATGAAGAATGCAATGTACATACTGCGGCATGCCAAAAAGCACATGTTCGGCTGAAGCGATATTGAACAGTGAAAAAACCAAGCCTGTAGCCTTAGCCATTATTGAGTTTCACTTGTCTGAAGGCATCAGTCAGTTACTCAGTCAGTCAGTCCCTACACCATTACTAAACAGATGCTAACAGCATCGTGGGGCGAGCCTGAGTGTATATTTTTGAAGTATTGGTGGCAGTAAAAACTACTGAGGAATTCTGGAATTGCATAAAGAGTTTATAATATTTTATGCATAATATTTTATGGAGGAGAGTGTCTAATAATCAATATAACTTGTGCATATTCACTATGTACACATCTGCAAAGCTTTCATTGATGGTATGATATAGGTGTTGATAAGGTAAAGTCTTTGATCTGAGAGTATTCTACTTTAACCACCTCTTTTCATGTCATGCAGCTCTTCGAATTCGACGCTGCATATATTCACGGTTTCTATGCCTACTCCTTTCTGCCTCTCTAGGAGTTTCTGCATCCCTTTTGAGCCTGTACTGTTCCCTCCTACATTGAAGACGTTCCTCCATATCCATTCAATAGTTACACGTGGCCAGACATCACTCACATGGCATAACAGTAATCTACACCCATAATTCTTGTGAGATGAACCATTACACATACCAAATATGGCTAAGCAGTAATCTATGCCATTAACTCCTCCGTGAAATGAACAATTACTAGTGCTGGGTGGTATTGAAAAATAGCTAACGGTATACCTTCCATAAAAAGTATCATGGTATTACTAAATATCACGGTATTAATGTTAAAGCTATTGGTATTAAAGTAACTGCCATTTACTTCAACAAAAGTACCAAATACCCATGGTAGCTCAGCAAACCTCAGGTACAAATTACCACAAACAAACTTGTTTACATAGTTTGGTTAGCTGACTACATCAGCACTTGCCTACAAACATTGTCACATGTCTGGTTACCTTCTAAATATGGGATGAACAAGCCCACAGGGAGGCCATATTGCCCAGATGGTATGGTGGTATTAAAAAAAAAACAGGCGGTATCAAAACTGGTATGCCTTAAATATCAAAGAATGAAGGTTAACTTTAGTTAACCAAGGTTAATAAGAATGGAGGGACGCGCGGCTTGCATGAGGGCATTTATTGGAATAAGCAACCAAGGTCTTATTGTGCACACGTGCATATAGTTGTGGGAACCACGTGAGAAGGTGGAATTTAAAAGAAAGAATGAAAATCAGAAAGCTAACCAGCAAGTTTTCTTGGTGACGGTGAAAGAAACTAAAGACGCTAAGTTCATGGGCAGCTACTAGAAATCACTTTGGGCTTCGTCACCCTCATCACCCTCAAAGGGAAAGTCAGTGATACAAGAGACACAACCCTTGAGCAGCCAGGAGGCAGGTTGAGTAAGACACTCATCATCCCGCAAAAACCATCTTTCTGCCAATTCGGGATGCGTTGCGTTGGTATGGTAAGCACTCAGGGTATACTGACGAAGCCTTTCCCCGCATGGGGTGAGAGCCTTTGTGCTCAGCATTGAATTCATTTTCCCACAATTAAACCATGCGGTTGATATCTGCTACAAGGGAGAGCAGCCTCTACAACCTGTGAATGTTGGAGAAATTTGCCCGACTGCTCAGGCACAAACAGCAGCAGTGTATGATACCATGTACATTGTTGTTGTTCAGTTATTGTACATTGTTGTACTGGAGCTGTGGTGTTTCAACCCCCCTGGGATACTATCAGCAACAAACTGCCTATCCCAGTCACAAATCAATCAATACCAGGAGCTCATAAGCGCCAAAAAAGGGAGACCAGCGTCTAGTGACTAAGTGCAGTGGTGCACCCACGTTGTTAGAACAGTGAATTCTAACTAATTATAATATAACACCTACCTAGTCTACCTCCAGCATGCTATCACGTAGTAAACTGGTCCTGCTGTTCCACTCAGTCGTTAATTGTTTTTAGAGGTGCTTACTACATATAAACATTAGGACTAGCTTGCTATTGTGAGACACTTAGGCTACTGCTATTCAGTGGTGTACATCCCAAAACCTAAAGAATGCTTCTAATGTGGCACTCTCAGTGTTTGTTTGGGGTATGGCTTCTGAGTGAAAGGTATGTTTTTGTCGAGTTATGGTGTCATAATGATAGCTTATTCCTCTTATGTTGGTTATGCCATAAGCATTCTTTAAGTTGCCCTTAAACAAATAGTGTTAAGCTATAATCAGAAGCAAATATTTCATTTTTACATTAGAGTGCCCATAATGCCCTATCATGTGCAGGCTCAACTGGTGATGGTAGGACGTCAGCCATGAGCAGAGAGTTAGCTTTACATAGTTAAAACAATATTATTAATCCAGCAACCAAGCAGTAGTCATGTTTAGCAGCACAAACCATAAACCAAACAGGTAAACTATATGGTTTAGGTTCCATCCTTTGACACTATGTTTGAGCAAGCTGAATTATATGGTACGCAGGCTATTTGGATGGCGAAAGTCCCTGCTAAGTCATGAGTGAAGAGGCCTCAGCTCAATAAAAGACTTAGTCTCTCCCCCCCCCTCCTTTCATCAACCTTACTGCCATCTTAATTAGATCAAAACAGGTGAAGGTCTCCTCTGTGTGTGTTGTTGATGTACCACAGAACCCATTCTTTTCAGCAACTATATAGGTGGTACTATAGAATACTAAGAAGGGATCAGCATTCAGCTATGTAAAATGTTTGTCTTAAAAAAATAATAAGTATACAACCAAGTACTAAGAATAATATGAAACGCGGTTAAAATTACGTCATAAATAAATAAATAATAAATAATGAATAAATAATTAATAATTAATGTTGCAGAAAACTACGAGGCTAGAGACATTAACTAACCGGGGATCGATTTGCCTGTGAATGAAGGCACAAGTGTATAATCGTTGCGCCCGTTCGTGCTGATGACTTGACCATACATGTAATTCTATATAACGCCCAGTACCACACCCTTGCTTAATTACAGATTGCGCGAAGGAGAAGATTAGCAAATGTCTCTGAAGTGACTGCAGGAGGGCGAGAGGCCACTTTACACGTAAACAAGAAGATTACAAGTAAGTTTTTATGTTTGTAACATCTCAACTCTCCATGCCAGCTGCCAGTCACATAAAATATTTAGCTAATTAATTAACAATACAAGAAAACATTAAAACACATGCCATGCTCTTTACAATATAAAATACAAGTAAACAATCTTGTCTTGTACAGCTGGCATGGCGAACTTCCTTTGTGTTGGTGTCAGGCAATTCAATACATGCTTAATCTTTTTTGCCTTCACCTGGCTTAGCTACTAGGTTCTGGCTGGCTTGGCTGTCTTCCTTTATCTGGTTCATCTGGCTTGCATACTCCTACAGTATTGTGTAGCTATCTCCTGCAAGTTGCATATGCATAATTATAGTGTGTCACCTGTCACTGTGCCATTGCTACACCACTGATGAACCAGATAGCTCTAGATAGCTTTAGTTTATTTAGCTCTAGTTGATGTTGATACTTTACTGTATAATTTTTATCTGTTGATGTTGCCTATAATGTATTGCTGCATACAATACTGCAATAATGTATAGTTCTCTCCTGTATGTTTTGTATACATAATTACATATACTGTGTACACATCACTGTGCCATTACCACACCAATGATGCACTGGCACTTAGCTACTGGTGGCCTTTAGTTACAATGCCACTATTATGTTAATTGTATCTGACACTATTGTGACATATTGAGTTGATTTGGGGATCGTGCCTTCACTACCTAATAGCCTCACCAGGGGGCTGTCACGTCGGTGTATGTACTTGGTTGTATGTGACGCGGTCCTAGTAATAATAAATAAATAAAATTAATGAACTAAGTTCCAGCAGGTGCAGTATGTTTCGCCTAAGGACTTTAACTAAGAAAGGAGTCCAGTGTCCAGGCACTAGTGGTATAGTACCTAACAGCACAAATAAACAGCGTCCAGCCAACATATGTACTTAGGGACATTAATAAACCAGTGTCCAATTATTGTACTGCTGTAGTAGTTAAGAGCACTAGTATATGTACTAAATGGTCCAGCAGCCAATAACTGTAGTGCTATAGTACAAATAAACTAACTAGTCCAGCACCCAGTCACTAGTGCTATAGTACCTAAGAGCATTACTGATAATATCCTATGTTTAGTCAGTGTGGTACAAAGGGTATTACTATATGGACCAGCGTCCAGCTGTGGAAATGGTAGCACTTGGTGGTATTGATGATTGAAGTGGGCCAGCGTCCAGAGCTGGAATTGGTAGCACTTGGAGGCATAAATGATTGAAGTGGACCAGCGTCCAGCTATGGAAATTATATGCACTTGGCAGCATTAATAACTGATGTGGACCAGCGTCAAGGTATGGAAGTTATAGCACGTGGTGGCATTAACAACTGAAGTGGACAAGCATCCAGGTATAGAAGTGGTAGCACTTGGTGCTATTAACAATTGAAGTGGACCAGTGTCCAGCTATGAAAATGGTAGCACCTGGTGGCATTAATGATTGAAGTGGTCCAGTGTAGTGTTGAACCAATGTGATATTTTGCTGATATTCTGATACAATACTGCATGTCTATTCTTAAGTGAATTTTATCATAAATTTGTTTATAAAGGAAATATGTAGTGGTGGTAGTGCTACAAAAATAGCTGACAATACTTTTAAGCAGTAGTAACAACAATGCACAGTAGTAAAATGCCATGGCTTGGTGCACATGCATGTATTTTAAATAATACATATGTCTGTATCTGCTGCTTTTCTATCCTGGTGCCAATCTGATACCGATATACAAAAGTACTAGCCAAGATATGGTTTTTCCGATAATTGATTCAATTATCGGTGCAACACTAGTCCAGTGTCCAGCTATGGAAATGGTAGTACTTGGTGGCTTTAATGATTGAAGTGGACCGGTATTCAGGTACAGTAGTGGTGTTATCTGAAGGATAGCAAAAAAATGAAATAAAAATTAAAAAGGTGGACCAGCATCTACCTTATATGATGGTAGCATCAGAAGGCATCAATGAATAAAGTAAAAAAAAAAAAAAGATAATGGGACCAGCGTCCAGTTATAGTGGTGTTGTTATCCTAAAATCATACACAAAAGATGGGACCAGCATCCACCTACAACAGGGAATGTATTAACAGTGACCCAGGCAAGAGCCTGACCAATATTGTGCATCAACAGTTCAATTTTTGGAATTTAGTTATGTTTTGGACATATTTGTCCACCCAAAAGAATTTTGCTTGACCAATGTTACTTCCTTCAGCCCTGATGAACTACTTACTGGCATTGGTGGTGTCAATTGAAATAAAAGGGTATTAAAGAAAGGAACCAGTGTTTGGCCATGGAAAGGTGTAGTCTAAGGGTATTGATTGAATTAAATTCCAGCCACTGGAATAAAGGTGTTTCAGCTGTTAGTCTGGTACCAAGGATGTTAAGGGACCAGCGGCACAACACCACAGCATTATATTATGTAGCTCTGCAAGCATGCATTCATTGTAGTGGTTACAAGTATAACCAGTACTACAACTGATTAATTTAGCAATCCCTAAAAATCAATAAAAATAAAAATAAAAAACCAGCGAACGGTTCTACTTTGGTAAAATCTAAATAGGAGCTTTAAGGATTAGGGTGGACCAGTGTCCATCTACTGGAGTTGGATTGTTATACTAAGGATGATATCAATGCCCAAGAGCAACTTGAAGTACACAGTGCCCAATGATTGCAGACTTCGAAAATTACAGACCTGTATCAGGCCTCTGGATTAATGGTCGGCCAGTGTCCTGCTACTGTAATGGCTGCAATGGTTCTGGCTACCGTTAACATGCAGTCACTAGTGGAACTGCAACCATTGTTTAATTGGGGGTTTGCATTGCAATTTTAATGGTTACTGGTTACTGGTTACAGTTGTACAATAATCAGAACAGCTGTTTTGCCATAATCAGAAATCAGTTGTAATGGGATGTGGCCAGCAGATTATTATTTCAGCAGCTGCAGTACCACTGGAGGGCTGGTGTCAAAGGTTCTACCATGTACTTATACAGTAGGTAATTTGTTTATGTTTTGTGGTAACCACTAAGATAAACAGTGATGGTTGGAGCCCTAGGCAACTTGGAGTTGAGGTAAGTGTACAATCTCACAGCATTGGCTTTACTAGCTCTACTTTTAGTGCAAGTATAACCTGTAGAGACCTACAATCGAGTATCAGTTAACTATCGGTAAAACGGGCTAGGGTAAAAATATATTGGATATCTAAAAAGTGGGAATTGGTACAACACTATTACTAGTGGGGTGTGTGTATAATTTACAGTATGGGCCCACAGCACTTGATTGAAGGAAACCATACCCTTATACAATAAGAATCACATTACAAGAATGTCCACCAAAGTATCAATGGTATTACACTGCAGTACAGTCCGGATCAACTGGTAGTAGCAATGATGCCTATATATAGCGACAAGAGTAATATACAGCTGAAGTGTTTATTATATTGTATGAGAAAGGTACTAGGGGGTGGTCTTGACTTTGCTAAATGCAATGGAAGGCCATTTTTATTTTTTTGATGCAACAGGACTATGTGTAACATATTAGCATACAGTGGTCAAATACATATTAACGTAACAGTAAATATATATAGTAGTTTCAGTAGAATGACCAAAGAATACTTCAATGGCATTAGGTTATGATGCATGTATACAATAACCCTATTTTATAAGCAAATTGAAGCCACCCAGAAGGCTACTTGCATAGAGAGGCCACATGTTTTAACTAATATGGGCTGCAGTGTTGATGTCAACACTACACAGGATGTGTAGTTATACCTTTCTGTTTGTGGGGAGTGCTGCTAAACAGGTAACAAGTGCTGGCAGTTATTTTGTCAATTTGGTCATGGTTTGCGGTAAGTCCAAGCTAGGTACACCTCAGATGTTAAGCAGACACCAACCTAAGTTTACTGTCTTTTTATAGACAATTAATTTGTGTTACATGAAATTTGAGTTTTTAATAGTGCTATAAGCACCTCTTTGCTTTACAAGAAGCAATGCGTGCACTACTATTTGGCATCGGACCCAGGCAATCCCGTTGTGGGGTCCACAAGTACAATTTCTATTTGGAGAAAGAAGAAAGGTCATACAATACTGTAACCAATCATTGTGATATCATTTTTTTAGCAGGCACAAGCACAGCTATCTGATTATTTCAAATCAGGTTAGTGAGTACTGCTGTTGGGTGTCAAAAGGTGGTGGATGCAATTGACAATACAATAACACTGATACCATCTACAGGATTTGTCCCTCAGCTAGTGTATACTGTGGTGTACAGTATGGCATGTACTTACAGTGCACTTCTTAGGTAGCCTTGGAGGCGTGATATATTTAAAGTGATACAGGGTCTACCTAATTGCTTGGCAAGACACTTGTATGTTAATTGTAACATATGAGGACCTTTGCACAAGATTAATTTCAGAAATGTAAATCCAAGAAGGCATAATTGTGCATAATACGTAAAAGACCACACTCGGCTATGCAATCCTTGTTACATGATCTCGATGTAAGAATATTCTTCCCTAATGTAATTAACTCAAACACTTAAATAGTTGACTAGATGGTAAGCAGGTTGTGACTTGAAACTCAGAGAGTATATAGCTCTAGCACTCCAACTGAAGACACAGGCAAGAAATGATGTCCACATCAAATTTAACAGTGTGCTGGGATGGATATTGCTTTCGATCCTATTGTATAATTAACAATACAGACATTCAATAAGAAGGAAGTTGGAGGTCAGCTTGGGTGAGGTTCACTCCTGCCCTGGTATCGATAAACAGAAGGACAGGAGCTCACCCCTGGGTGTAGTGGAAGGGGCCCTTCTCACACATTCTCCCCCAAGCTGAAGGGGCTAAGCTTTGTCATAGAGATAAATACATCCCTGTACACTTCTTTACCCAAGGCAAAGAGTAGAGAATAAGCATAACAGAGAGGGGCCCTCAATTAAGAACCCTATCTGGAAAGGTTTACCTACACCCAGCTGCCAAACCTGCCAAACCTCTATTGTAGAGTTTTGGTAGGAGTGATTGGTGTTGGCTTGTATATTGTATATCACTGGAAGTACTTATTAAATGAACAAGGTTAATAAGAATGGAGGGGCACGCGGCTTGCATGAGGGAATTTATTGGAACAACCAACCAAGGTCTTATTGTGCGCACGTGCATATAGTTGTGGGAACCGCGTGAGAAGGTGGAATTTACCCACCCAGCTCATGATTCCCTCTATGTGTGACCAAAATTTTACTGTTATAATAAATAGTAAAGGTAAAGTTATTATTTTGTTTAATGTTTTTAGTTTCGGGTAGAACTATTATTTTATGCATTACATAACTGTGCCACTGAAATTAGTTTCGACAACTATGGGGTATACCCTCACAACTGGTAAATGGACTGTACTATTGATAACTAGTCCTACGCAGGCAGTCTCGAATGAGTTGCTATAACGAGTATGGTAGCACCTCAACAGAGATTCTTCTTTAATAATAAAGTAGTAGCTGTGGATGGGTCAAGTGACAGGAAAGTTAATAAAGTACAGCTACTAGTTCCTGCAATCCTTTGCTAACTGAGGCACAAACCCCACATTTTGTGAGCAGTTGTCTGAATCTTTACTATTTCAATCCACTTATAGTGTTCTTGTTTGAAGCTAGCTTTGTAAAGTATTTCAGTACTGATAGTGATAGCTATATATTGTTGTTATTAATTTTTCATTTTATTTCTCCGGTTAAGTGAGTCCCCTTCACTTTTCCGTGAGGTGGCTGGGTGTAGTGGAAGGGGGCTCTTCTCACTCATTCTCCCCCTAGCTGAAGGGGCTAAGCTTTGTCATAGAGATAAATACATCCTTGTACACTTCTCTACCCAAGGCAAAGGGTACAGAATAAGCATAACAGAGAGGGCCCTCAATTAAGAACCCTATCTTGAAAGGTTTACCTACACCCTGCTGCCAAACCTGCCAAACCTCTATTGTAGAATTTTGGTAGGAATGATTGGTGTTGGCTTGTATATTGTATATCACAGGCAGTACTTATTAATTACTAACAGTACGGTATATCGCCCAGCTCAAACCATTACACGTACCAAATGTGGCTTAGCAGTAATCTACGCCATTAACTGCTCCGTGAATAAACCATTACACATATCAAATATGGCTAAGCAGTAATTTACGCCATTAACTCCTCCGTGGAATGAACAATTACACACACTTGTATGGACTGTGCACACCGTATAAGGAGAATGGTCTGGAAGCACATGTAATGTATCCACTTTATATCGTACTTTTTATTGTAAACGTGTCCATTACACCACTGACTCCCTACAGCGTTGAAACCGGGTCGGGTCATCCGGGTCATATTTTCTCTGAGTCATCCGGGTCTGACCCGGTTTACAAATTATCCGGGTCTGGCCTGGATTGGATCACGTGAGAAACGAAATTGCTCGTTTGACGATGTGGAAACTTATAAACGCTGTCGCGAAGCCCTTTCATGAGCCACGCCCACTTATCGCGTTACAAACATACGCTCAGCCACGCTCATTTATTAGTAACAGCAATATGTAGCACGAAACTGAGGGTATCTATGGTGAGGGGTAGCTATTGTTAGTAGGTGATGACTTTTTTTTCTTTTTTTTTGGTCTTCAACCTACAGCTAGGCTGAAGTTGCAATTCTAAAAGTTTGGATCCGCCCCTCTTTACTCAACATGTATCGAATGCTCAAAACATAGTCTCGTTAAACGAAACATAGCTCTTATCGCATGACTCGGCTTTAGTTAATCAGGGTCAATCCAGGTCACATCCAGGTCAAATCCGGGTCAGCAGTAGTGACCCGGTTTCAACGCTGACTCCCTAGTGTGGGGCTCAGGCTTGCCCCAATTAACTCTTGACAAGCACACAAAAATTGTAATTTTCACTTCCAAATATTTTGTGTACTTGTTTGTTAACTTTTTGGTAAATAATTATTATGACTGGTAAACCCACGCATACCACATCAAAAGAAAACAATGGCGCTGCACACCTCAGCTATATATACATGTATCAACTAATATTCTTAAAATTGTTAGTTTAAAAGTGAATTAGGGATCTATCCAATAAAATGTTCTGAAACAAGAGATGAATGATGGTATTATAGCATAGCTCAGTAGGAAAGAGTCCCTACTTTGGCATTGAGCTTAATAAGCTTATGCAATAAAAAGTTGTGAAACAAGAGATGAATGATGGTATTGCATGGCTCAGTGGGAAAGAGTCCCTACTTTGGCATTGAGCTTAATAAGCTTATGCAATAAAAAGTTGTGAAACAAGAAATGAATGATGGCATTACAGCATAGCTCAGTGGGAAAGTCCCTACTTTTGCATATTAGCTATAACAATTATTTTGCTCAATGCCAAAGTAGGGACTTTCCCACTCAGCTATGCTGTAATACCTCATTCATCTCTTGTTTCACTACTTTTTAATGCTTAGATCCCTACTTCCTTTTTAATTAACAGTTTTTAAAATACTAGTTTGTTTAGTTTGGTTTTTTTTGCTGCTAGCTACAATGTAGCTACAATGTAACTATTGTTCGAATAGAATATCATACATGACTGTTGTGTTAGAGTATATCTCGAGCCAGCCAAGAAGTGTACATCAGAAGCTAGCCGCGACCAATAAGGGGTGAGGTCATCTTAACAGTAAACAGCTAGATTGTTAAGAGATATGGTCCCCATACTCTATCACTATTACATCTTTCATTGACGGGCGTGCTCACCAACCTATCGCAAACGGTATCCCAATGTAGCTAGCTAGACACACTATCGCGTGTATCTTGATCAATAACATTCTGATGGTTATCAGTCCAAACTTTTAATATTCACATAGTAGTAAACAAAACAAATGAGACAAATGATCATTTATCATTTCACCTATTAAATGAATACAGAGTGGTATATATCACTTATACCACAACTTCTTGGAGAGCATGTGACACAGACACCATCCACCCTCAGTCATGGAACTCTCAGGCTCCAGGTGTATACACTAGACAAATACTGAGAAGTTGTGGTATAACTATTACATACACTAGTGGTAAACATATTGCTTACATTATCAGTAGCTGTTATATCAGCATGACTTTTTAGGAGAAGCTGAACAATGTCCAATTTTCCTGCATAAGCTGCCAGATGTAGGGGAGTCGTTCCAAACTATAAAATAACAACATGTACAATCACAACATGTCATAACATGTGTATGTATGTATTTTATACTATTGTAACATCACAATAGAGTAGAAACAATCTTTGATATTAGAGTACTCTACAGTACTAACAATCAAGACATTGACTACTTACAGTCATAAGTACCTATGAACCATGTTATGCTTATTATGTAGTCTACAATGTATCACACTGATAACAATAGTACCTGTACACACTGTAGAGTAGGGTATGAACAAACATATAAACAATAGTAAAATGTGACTGTCTCAACATAAACCAACACATTGTAGTTTGACTTATTGTAACTCTAAAAGTAGTTACAGGTACCTACATTCATGTACTATTCATTTATGGGTAAATCTTAGTCCACTACTGCTCAGTCTGCTATTATCAATTTGATCAGCGTGGCTTTATCTTGAAGAACGGTTTTTGGTGCTCATTTCCCCTTCTACTAGTGTATAATACCCACCCACCTCACTAATACCACTGAACAACATATTTAAAATTGTAGGAAATTTTAAAGAAAGATTCTTCAACACTTGATGATCGTATTTAAAGGCAAGAAATTGGTGTACATTTGGTGAAATTTTTACCATTATTTTAGCAAAATACTATACAACCAATTAAGTTCAAACAGCAATTTCTACATAGCTTAAATCTGTACCTAGTGTGAACTATTTGAGTTCAAAATGTAACTTCTACTATAATCAACCAACCTTTGTATTATTGTCATTTAAATAATTCAGGTGCATATATATATATACGTACACACACACACATACGGCCTTTTTTGACATTGTTTGCCAGCCAAATTTGTGTTGTAGAAATACATATAGGTCTTGCACTATATCAGTAAATAAACATATTATTTGATATAAACTACAAATACAAAGACATATTCTTTCGACGTTTTGTTGATCAAATTTTAGTTTGTAAATTCTCCAGACAAGCCTTAGGGAACTACTGTAAATTGGAAAATATTGAACAGTAAGAATATTTCGTGACTAACTTGACCAATGAAAATAAATTACACAAAATATTTTTGATGATGAATATTTTCTACTTGCAAAATATTTTTGGTGGTAATTCCCACAATGCCAAACAAACTGAACAGATGTATAATCATTCAAGCATTGTGGTGCTAAAGACAAACAGAGTGTTGCTCCAGCAGATGAAGAAGGGAAAGACTGTGAGAGATACCACTCTTGGTGGTTGTCCTAGCAACAATGTAATGCAAAACAAGACGAACAGCAGTTCACCACAATCCTAATCATTCAACCACCAAAGTGAAAAGACACCACCTGCATCTCTTACAAAGCTCATTACAGTGAATACAGAGAGGTTGATAATATAAGTATAGCGGATAGTTGATGATACAAACAATTATCCAAACACCAAAGTGATTGTTTTATTAGAGTATTTTGTAAACAGGTATATGTTCTATTAGAGTAATTGTACAAAGCTCTGTATATGAATGGGTGTGCAATTTTAAGCGATACAAACACCTCATATAGCGTAGGCAACCAATTATCGTCAATCACTTATTATTGTCACAAAACTTTAATAAAAATAAAACTGGTTGCTTTTATGGTAAATATCTCAGAATTCGGATATCTTGCCTAGACAAAGCAAGGTAAACTAGGTTATTTTCATTCTTTTTCTACAAATATGTATCCTTTTTGTCCCTATAGGTGAAGTACATGTAATAGTTATACCATGGCTGTGGATGTATATGTCAGCAAAATCCCAAGCAGTCGTGGTACAAGTGATATATATCACTTGGGGTGCACTCACCTAATAGGTGAAAGAATTAACGAGAACTCATCCCGTTTGTTTTATACAGTAGCATCTGAAGATCGATCGTGGTTTTAACAGCGTAGGCTAATAGCCATCACAACGTTGTCAATACGTTAAAACATCATTAATACGTTACTATGCTTCAACAGGCAATGTTTGAAAACTTGCGATTGTGGGATGGAGTTTATATTGTTATCATTTTTGTACGAAGTTAAGCCACAACTAACTTCGCTATTGGGACAGTAAGTAAGTTATTACATTAAGTACTTAGAACTGTAAGTTACTAACCTATTTCAACGTAGCAGTAGTAGCTTTACTGTTCCATGGGCTGATACGCGGTGGGTAGAAATACGCATCCACAATCGCCCAAACAATTATTTTGTGCCTTCATTATCCTTTAGTAACAACCAACTAGTCTATCTTAGCAAATGAACTAAGCTTAGCAACTACTACAAAAATGAGTCCCACAATACAAAGCTCTATGTCACTCAATATAATGAGTCAAAGCGCATCGATTCTTTGAACTGGCTAGGTATCAAAGTCATTGGCAAACCACTTTTTCATGATATTGCCTGGGCAATATGCAAGTTAAACACCGAACGGCGCCTTTGAACGCCCACGCTAAAGTGGTATATGGGCTGATACTGTGAAGCTACCTTATAAGGGACGAAAATTTAGACAGCTTGAACAAATGGAAAGGCCACGTGGAAGCCTCGAAATAGATCCTCATAGTCACCAATCCTTCAAAGAATCAAAGGATATGGAAAGAAGAGCAATTTAACTCCACCTATAAAGTCGTGGAGGGTAGTAGGAATGGATTTAGTGCTGCACGTGAGTGTGGAGTGTCAAGAATGACACTGCAAGATGGAATTTTGGAACAGTAGTGAGGCATGGCAGTAATCCTGGACCCCAGCCATACTTGAATCAACCTAAGGAGAGTAATATTTTAGTGGAAACAACTACAGTATATTATAACAGGAGCCAAAAGCTGGTTGTACGTACTTCTCACATGGAAAGATCTGCAAAAGAAACAAAGCTTGTTAGCTACTATCCAAAGAAAAAGATAGCAGAAGTACCTGCATGACATAAGTAACATGATGGGTGGATGCATATTAATTTAATTGGCAAAGAAAAATCTAGTAGAGAGTCACTGCAGTTACCAGCAGACAGCCGATTACTTCTTTACATTGCATTACCACAATCCAGCAGTTACGAGGTAAAGCAGTTAAGTAGCAATACCACAGAACTGTTCTCATTCAATAAAGATCCAGCCCATGATGTGCTTCAAGTGCTGCTAGAAAACTTCGCCATTTGCTAAAAAAGAAAAAGCTGTGATGTTTGATTTGTATGGAGCAAATCCTAGCTATGGTTGTGTGCAAGCAATGGACTCATGAGCACTGAACTACACTAACATTACTAAATTGCAGCTGAAATGATACGTAGCTAAGTTAAGTTCAGGGAACTGTTTTACCAATTTAAATGTATGTAGTCTGTATGTGCACATGTAACAGTTTCACTTTAAAAATCACACTGACCTGGTAGTTGGTGCTAATGCTTTCAAATTACGGATAAAAGGTTTAGAATGCATACAGAACATGGGGATATTTTAGAACAATTTTTATCACTCACTGCAAGCAAGATATAGAGCACTAAACTGGTAAATGATGACAATTGATACAGTATACTGATTGCGGTGACAATATTACTTTACGCCTGACAATATTAGATAAATCTCAATTTTTACAACGAAACCTCCCTGGCTTCTAAACAAAATATGCTAGGCACCTACAAAACTACACGCAGTAAAAGGAGCCTATAACTTTATTTTTAGTCTAAATTGGAAATCCATGCAACTTTCGCTTCCGAAGTTACAGCTCTCTGTAATCTATATAATCATAATTGGTTGCTTACGCTATTAGTTTTGATAATCCACTCTCCACTGTATATCAGTTTATAGAGCCTTTGATGACAAGCCAGTTCAAAGGTATGGTATGATATCATTCTTTATATTAAGTGTCATAGAGCTTTGTATTGTGGGATTGCATTTTGTAGGCTGAGTGTTGTCACAAATTTACAAATAGCTAACAGTAACAAAATATATTATGTGAGAAAGTATTGTTAAAGGTGATCGGATCTGCGAAAACCTGACATAATGGTGCATTTTTCAAATTCTTTATTATTGAACATTTATAATCTACTTAGCCAAGTGTATGCTCTGGCCAAGTTTTAGCCTTGTATGCCAATAACTTTTGGAGTTACAGCCCTACAAAGTAGCAACAATAGAAAGATCGATTTGTACAACAAGTATTGGGAAGATAAATTACATGCGCTTACAAAAACGGCTGTAACTCACAAACACAATGCAGTATAGAGTTGCAACTTGCACCATTGTGTTCGCCATGAATAGGGGAGTTCATTACTGGGTAAGTTGTTTCTTCTCTATTACTTTTCTTCACTAAATACAGAGATGAAATCAATGAAGAAAAATCAATTGCGTACAATTGTTTCGGCGTGACATAAACAAATGCCCATAACTTACGTATCCTTTAGTCTACTGCAACAAAACAAAGAGTTTTGAACTCCTCTTGAGTATGCGAATAAGATGATATCCAGGTGTTTATCATTGGACCCTTTCTTCACAAAGAACAAAGCATTTAAACATTTAAACATTTTACGATTTTATTTTTTCGATTACACAAATATTTTACCGATTGAAATCAATGGCTTATACTGAAAATTTAGGCTTGCACAATTATGTCGGGTTTTCACATATCCAGTCACAAAAGATTATGTAATGGTCAACACCACAGAACTGTACATCCACACACAGCCATCCCCAGGCTGGCCAGAGCTCCATTGGGGGCCCAGACCACTTGTACGGAATGCCACTGTTCCTGTGAAAAAGCAGCCAGCAAAAGCAGACCACTCAAGTCTGGTTAATTTTGAATATTAAATTTGATAGTTTAGCATTTTATTCTTGGTGAAGAATCAAATCTACTATCGTGGGTAATAAGAACGGTTTTATATAACTGTGTCACGTGATGCACCCGATAATACAAACCTGTCAACTTGCTTGTGCGGCTGATCTAAGTGGCTAGGTTGTATGTGACCCAGGGTGGGAAAATGGTCTTATTGCCTATTGAAAGTACTGAGAAATGACAGTTTTAAGTATTCAGTGTGTTGTAGCTTGTCAATGGTAGAAGCTGCATTTACCAAATTTTCACACGTTTATACCAATTTCTTACCTTCGAAAACAACAAGGTAGAAGTAGACTACACTTAAGTTTGATAGTCTTTAATTCAATGTTACTCTACCAGGGGTGGGCAAGGGACTTCTTCAGCAACATTTCCAATTGTGCTTCACCACTGGCGATGGGTGTGGTCACTCGCAAACAAGCTAATTAACTTTACAGGCAGCTAATGGCTTTACAACTAGCTTCAATTACTCTCTAGTGTCTCAAGTGGTATTCTCCATGGCAAAAATGATTCACCTTGTGATGAGCAGAAAATTTCTTGCAGTCAATGACAAATTCTTGTGCAAACAAGATGAATTCTAATGCAAAAGTGACTAAATCAATTCCAAAACCGACGAAATCAATTGCAAAACTGACAAATTCAATTGCAAACGGGACGAATTCTACTGCAAAGGAGACAAACTCTACTGCAAAGGGACAAAGTCAATTGTAAAGGTGATGAATTCAATTGCAAAACCTGTAATTGATAGTGACATTGTCTATGCCAACAAACAATGTCAATGTGGCACCAGTGTTGAACTGGGTCAGGTCAACTGGGTCACATTTTTTTTTAGTTTTTTGGGTCTGACCCATTATAAAAAACATATCCAGATCAGACTCAGATTGGATTTAGGTGTGACATGCTATTATTGAATTAATTACGTAGAATGTCAAAATGGCATAAGAATAGGAAACCCAATAACGTGATGTCACTAAATACATACATTTCTACCATGTATTACATCACAAACATACTTGTTACACTTACTGTGCCTGTAACAAAGAGAAAAAAATGTTGTAATGAGAGAATTTTGTAACCAAAGATTGTGAAACTTTGCTACAATGAACTAAAGTAAGTAATTGATGGAACTAGGATGGTACCAACCCTCAAGGAAGTTATACGCAAAATAAAATTAGTTTGAAAGCGAAAAAAAGCCCAAAAAGTATGTGTACTTTAAATAACATAACTTTTTTTCGCAAATATGTGACTGGGCCTGCAAAAATAGGGCATGTGCATGGGCAGATGATGACTTGATTCCATCACTGATAACTTTTTATAACAATGGGCTAATGCAATGCAATTTTTAGTTCTTAGTAATCATTGAATTGGCTTTATGATACAAGTTACAGAATGTAGATATTCTGTTCCGGTACTGAGATATGACCTGTTGTGTGACGGGGTGTAGTTTGTGCCCACATGCTGTGTTGTCACAGGCCCAGTCACATATAGTATAATTATATTTTTAACTGTGATAATCCTTTTCTTTACCATTTAACAGAGAGTACCAGAGGGAATATCAAAGCAAAACAGGAACAGTTGCTGAAAGAAACAAATGGGTACCTTTTATTTTAGCAAAAGTTTAAAACCATTAGCAGTACAACGCAGGGGTAAAAAACTGTGTTGGTAACACACCTAGCTTACCACTAGTGCTCAAAAGTGGAACCGGCTATACAAGAAGTGGTATGGATGAGACATGAAGGTACTATGAGCAAAGGTAACAATGAGGCACAGTTACTATGATACACTTTGTTACAAAATTAATTCTATGGTTTGAATTCTCTCACCAAAATCTATCACAGAAAGCTAAATACTTGCTGTAGTCTGTTGGATTACTATTTACACTACTTAGAACACTAATTCTTATACTTGAGCACAAAACTGTCTCGTCTTTTCAAGTCACGTGTGACAGAAATCAAACCAGAAATTGTGCTCTTCCTATCCCTTTTATGCACTCTAATATAATAACTGTAATAACTTATCATAGTCTACTATAAGCTTCTTTTTATGAGCCACACTTAATATGATTTTGTGGTCATATCTGTGGACTGTGGAGCCAATCCCATTTGTAGCGCAGTTTGTAGTTGTGCACAAATCATGATGCCTTACTGCTTTTTGATACTGATGCCTGACACTTGTTACTCAGTGTTTGATTACTGAAGCCTACGTGGAGTCATGCCTACTAAATAATAATTATTATTTGGAATGTGACCACATAAAAAGAGTTATTTTATGAGTTGCACATAGTCTAGTGTTTCACAAAGCCTAATTCTTCCTTTGCGAGTCACGTCCAATTGTCGGGAATGTGTGATAGTGTCTGTATGGGCATGAAGCATTATTAGTAAAGGGTGTGGAAGTTAACAAAGCCACACCTATTTATAGCATATACACGTGTTTTACAGTCTGTAAACTTATTTTGAACTACACACTGAATGATCAGTGCTTATTAAACTTACCTGTGTAGTTATCGTATATAGTTGCCGGGTGAGAGCCAGATAACAATCTGGGTCAGCAATAGTGACCAGAGTTAGTTATATACTTTTAAAGTACAGTGACTAGTAATATAACCAGTCACATCCCTTGTAACTAGTAATTGTAACTAGGAATAACTGTCCATCAAGTAACTAAGTCACAACAGGAGCGTAGCCAAGGGTGGGCATGGGCGGGCATTTGCCCAACCATCACAGATTCTTGCCCAACCATCACAGATTCTTGCCCAACCATCACAAACTTTTGCCCAACCATCACAAGTAGCTTAAGATTCATACGAGGATTCACAGCAGCACACAAAACAACCCTACTTTACCTGTAAAGCGTAAACGCATACCTCTTTTGTTGAACCATGACTTCGAAGAAGGGATTGAGATAGATGGTGTATCACGTGATCTGTTACGCGGAAAATCCCTTGGGAAGTCCCTATAATTACACTTCATGTAAACGCACGTGCCACTGCGCTCCTTGGCGCGGTTTAAATTCGAAATTTAAAATGGAGTCGAAGTGTGGTACACTATAGTCGTGGTACTGTATCTCTAAGTCACAGTGAGTGATAATCGTCAGTAGGATTCAGTGTGGATGGTGCTGGCAGCAAAAGATTTCGTTTCAGTGGACTTGTCAAGTGTATTATTTTGATAAGGAAAGTACCATATAGCCTAACTTACTGTTGATGAAAGAAAATGGGAAAACGTACTCTTCTAGATAACATTAATGGCATATGCAAATGGAGCTGGAAATGGAGAAAAGGTCAAGTCACTATAAAGTGTCACGTGCACAATTTGTACTGATTAACCGAGTTGTGGTTTACACCACTACACCAGATTCATGCAAAATGTACACTGGCTGCTATAAGTCTGGGGCGAAGCTTTCTTGGCATGCTGATATTTATGATAAGACTCATTATAGTTCATAAATTAGTGCCCCGTCCTTTATTTGGGGCCACGTGGCGTTTATTTGAAAAAGCATTACATATCGCTGTGGTGGTTGGTCTGTAAGCTATACTGCCAGTTTGTAGTAAATATGTGATGAACTGTTCACATTGTAGGTTCAGCAGTTTGATATCACGTGATGCTCGGCTATGACGATCGTCGGTGGATGCCTGTCTCTACAAGTTTAATAGAATAGGATATAGCTAGTAAATGTTTGCATGCATGTAGCATTTGTTTACACTATAGTATAGGTAGCTGTAGGCCTTGTGTGCATACACTTTTCATATTTTTCGTTGGTAATGTCTCACATGAAAGTGAGCGTGTTTCTTGTGTCTGTAGTTAACACTGTGAAAAAAGCTCAGAATAATAAGGTATATAACAGTCTTATTATGTTAGTATTGGAATGAAATAGTACAGCATATATTATTAGATTAGGACTTTACTATAACAAGCTTATTGAATACATTTAAGACAGTCATATATTAGAGATTAAATCACTAGTATACTGCGGTGTATTATCAGACTATACTAAGCCTATTTCAACCATATATTGGCTACTATACTACTGTACTTTTTTACTTTCCTATAATCTGTGGCTACCTTAATTAAATAATTTCTATAATTATATTTGTAATGAATTTAATTCTGTAAATATGTTAAAACCACAATAGGTACAGCTAGTAAATCAATGTCTCCTTGGCCATGGCAGTATCAAATCAATTTCGTCATTTATCAGTCTTTATCCAACTGCAGCAGGTAAGACAGTAAATACAATTCACAAGTTCCATTACAAATTACCTGTATTATCATCACTATGTAGAACTCTGTGACAATCTGTTAGTCGTCTGGTAGAACTGTCCCACAGCTCTAATACAAAGATGGTAAATATAATGTGTATTCTGGATAATCGTTGGACTTACAGTTTGTAACAATCTCATAAAACCACGACCTTGTCTGGAAACCTAGTATTACCATGTAGAATGGTGGCTAGGTCCCACAACTCTATAAAAGATGGTAAATATAATGCGTATACTGAACAACCATTATACTTACAGTTTGTAACAATCTTTTAAAACTGAGACCGACAATCCATGTACATCTAAGGCAAGTCTGATAAGACCAGGTCTCACAACCCTAAATGGAGGCAAACATAATTCATATTCTGGATTATTTGGTGTACTTACAGGTGTTATCAGTGAGTCTAACCAGACATAAAACAGCCACTTAGTATGTGACTTTGTTGGGCTAATGTGTTACGTAAGCTCACAAGAAGCATCTGATACACTCATAACCAAGTCCAAGAATCTTGTAATCACTAAGTACAACTGAAACAAGACTAAATATAATATAATTTGCATACTCTCAGTGAACTTACTTTTGTTAGCAATACGAGCATGGTCAGTGAAATAAGGACAAACAAGACGGAACAGGTTCTTGAAAGCACTCAACTCATTTACAGTGCCAGACAAGGTAGCAGCCGTCAGCTGTTGATAAAAAGTAGTGAAAAACATGAAGAAATGAGACCGGTTCCCAGAAGAAATGAGACCAGTTTCCACAAACCTAAACGAAGGTAAATATAAATTGTATACTGGACACTCTCAGTGTACTTACTTACAGATGTTAGCAATAAGAATCACCAAGTCTGTAATTCCTACCCCATTGAAAAGAAAATGAATAAAAACACAATCAGGCTTAATGCACTTACAGCTGTAAGTAATTAGATGACGTTGAACAACTCCGTGAAAAAAGAACAAAACTGTCCACATATGGTCACTACCAGATTCTTTAAAGGAAGCAGCTGCCATTGAAGGAAACTAACACTGCAGATGTTGTACACTGACAGCCTGTAGAACTAAGAGGTTCGACAAGAAACTGTACCTCTGAAGAGATAATATACAAAATCGTAAGAGCAGACCATGCATACTCTTACCGTTGATGGCTGATGAACTGTGTCTACTCGTCATCCGCCATAAGCTGAGATATAACAGGATATAAAACATGTAATACGTACACAGCAACACCAAAGTTGAATCATTTGCAGGCCATTGTCATACAATACACAATAAACAATTTAATACGGCTAAACCTATCATACAAGCTATCATTTTAGTCTAATACTTACTCATCTAGAGCTGTTTTTGATTGCTGCCATCGAAGGAATTGTCCACTTGGCCGCGCCACTTCACCACTACAGCCAGCAGGGATGTACAGTTGTGGTCCATAACTATCATCGTGGCTCATTGGACGATGGCGCCGATCGCGTACACTCTCTCCGCGAGATACACCGTCGTATCACTCACATTTACCATATACAACCTCTGATACAACAATAGCGACAAAGATGGCGACTTAATTGCATCAGTAATACGCATGCGCTCCCCTTTAATTTTAAACAAGCATTACTACGAACTTTTGCAGCTGTGCTAACTGTGCAAGAAACTCTAGATTTGTATGGCTCTTAGATTGAATAATTAATTTTACTGGTATTATATGCTTTGCCGTATGAAAATGTGTGTGTATGAAATTATCACAACAAACTGAAGCTATAGCTAGTTAGCTAGCTATAGTGATTAACAGAAGTGTAGCTATACTTATTGTAAAATCATCATGACTTTGTTTGGTACAGTAAAAAAAACCTTAAGTCACATGAGATGGTGAAGCTAAAAATGAGACAATAATGAGATCTGATGGTGAAGCTAAAAAGTTATCACATTTAGTTAAGTAAACAAAGCCATACAAAGAATGTGTATTAAACTAAAGTATAATCTGTTTCCCATAATATAAGATGGGGTTTATACTAAAGTATAAGATAGTTAGTATAATGCAAGGCTATATTGAGATTATTTGTATAGTTTAAGCCATTAGATATACCATATTATATTCCTCTTTTTTCACAGTGTAAGTTGATGCTATGCCCAACCATCAAATATTGGCTGGCTATGCCCCTGCGTTACAACAATAACTGTGACTGGATTTAGGAAAAACCATCCAAATCGCACATTAGAAATTTCGAGATAAACAGTTTTAAAGAATTCATGCCAGCATAACTCTCCAAGGATAGCAAGCACGCATATGAAATTTACACTAAAGATGCATCAATCTGTTACCTTTCAGACCACTTCCAGTACTTGTAGCTGCTTGTAGAGTTTCCCGCCAAATAAGATAGAAAATCTGAGCTGTTGGACGAGCGAAGTAGTATCACGAGTGCTCACAAAGGGGTGGAGGGTGGGGGTGGCAGGGTCGTCAAGGGTTAGACCTCAAAAATGGAGGTAGACCACAATTGGAGTCCAGAGACGAGATTACAGGGCTGAGCTGACTCCTTAGTGGTTGATATGTAGGAAAATCCACAGAAAAAAAAGTCTGGCCTACATTATCAGGCTGTTCACCAGTAAACCACTGATTCTTGCCAAGCCAGGTCCTTCACAAGGCCTAAAACCGCCATTCGAGCTCTAAACACTCCCCAGAAAAGGCGTCTGTTGAAACCAGCCTCGAGTAGTCTGAGTGGTACTGAGTGTCAAAACTACTAGTACGATAGTGTAGATATCCACTGGTGGTGTTAATTTGATTTAGCCTAATGTGCGATTTGGATCGGTTTTGTAAAATCTGGTCACAAGATAGACACATTCTCCATACTGTTCTACATGTTTCAGTTTGAGTAACAGACAGAAAAATATAGTTCAAACTGAGCTGAAGAAATACAGTAGCCACAAAATCAATATTTTAGAAAGTCCACATACGTACAGTTTTAATCTGAGCATAATGAACATACAAACGTATTAGAAAATTAACAAACAAACAAACATACGTAACTATGAAAGTATCATTTAAATGCCTCAGATAACCTAGTGTCAAAAATCTATGTGGCTATTATGCAAAGGTGGCCATTAATCAAAGACAGCGTTTATAGCATAAAGGTGACGACTATTCAGTATATCAAATATAAACTGTTGTTTTATAACAAGAGCTTGTATGCACTTACTTATTTACATCATATTTACTAGCTCTAGTATATTTTCAGTATGATGTGCACTAAAAGGGAACAGCAGATGAAAGATATGGCCTCCAGACACACTACAATGACTAATGCTCTTTCCGTAATGTCTACTTCAATCTTCTGAACCATGTACAAGCAGACAACTTCTTAGAACAATAAAGAACTACTGGATTCAAACAATAGCCAAAGCTTCATCAAAGGTAAAATTTATACTCTGTTTTTAAGGTGCAATGCAACCACTATTCAGATGTGATGACTATTATAGATGTGGAGTTTAACAAAGGAGATATGGTAACTAGTAATGCAACTTCTAAAAAGAAACTGTAACAAAGTCTATCTAATCCAAAACAGCCAAGCTGTAAAAAAAGTGTGCGGCCCTCAAAAAGGCTATGGTGAAAAAAACGATGTGAAATCCAAGGTGGCGGCCAAGAAATGGCTGTGATGGTAGGTAAATGGTAAAAATTTTAATAACAACAATTCAGGTGAATTTTGGTGACGCTTGGTCAATTGGCACAAAATTCACCTGAATTGTCGTTATTAAAATTTTTACCATTAACCTACCATCACAGCCATTTCTTGGCCGCCACCTTGGATTTCACATCTTTTTTCACCATAGCCTTTTTGAGGGCCGCACACGTTTTTTACAGCTTGGCTGTTTTGGATTAGATTTCACTTCTTTTTGTATTTGTATACCCCAAAGCCGGCCTATGGCCTGCTTTGGGACTTTATAAACCTATCTTTTTTTTCTTTACCACAGGAAGAAGAAAAGATGAAGCAGATGTACCTTAAATATTTCTGATTTTATCAGTAAATGTACAAATTATATATATAATACATATATTTATTACAGAACTATCCATGGTGGTTTCTTTGTAACTGAACACTCTTCAAGGTAACTTCTTCTAGCTGTTCTCTCTACAGGGTGATTTATTTGTAGCTGGATTCTGTATAGGTGATTTTTTTGCTGCTGAGCTCTTTACAGAATGGTTCCTTTGTAGCTGAACTCTCTACAAGGTAACTTCTTCTAACTGATCTCTCTACAGGGAGATTTGTTGTAGCTGAACTCTCTACAGGTGATTTGTTAGCAGCTGAACTCTCTACATGGTGGTTTCTTTTTACTGTAGCTGAACTCTCTACAAGGTAATTTCTTCTAGCTGATCTCTCTACAGGGTGATTTGTTTGTAGCTGAATTCTATACAGGTGATTTGTTTGCAGCTGAGCTCTTTACAGAATGGTTTCTTTGTAGCTGAACTCTCTACAAGGTAACTTCTTCTAACTGAACTCTCTACAGGGAGATTTGTTTGCAGCTGAACTCTCTTCATGATGGTTTCTTTGTAGCTGAACTCTCTACAAGGTAACTTCTTCTAGCTGAACTCCCTACATGGTGGCTTCTTTGTAGCTGAACTCTCTACAAGGTGACTTCTTCTAGCTGATCTTTCTACAGGGTGATTTATTTGTAGCTGATTTTTCTACAGGGTGATTTGTTTGCAGCTGAACTCTCTATATGGTGGTTTCTTTGTAGCTGAACTCTCTACAAGGTGACTTCTTCTAGCTGATCTCTCTACAGGGTGATTTGTTTGTAGCTGAATTCTCTTCATGATGGTTTCTTTGTAGCTGAACTCTCTACAAGGTAACTTCTTCTAACTGAACTCTCTACAGGGAGATTTGTTTGCAGCTGAACTCTCTTCATGATGGTTTCTTGGTAGCTGAACTCTCTACAAGGTGACTTCTTCTAGCTGAACTCCCTACATGGTGGTTTCTTTGTAGCTGAACTCTCTACAGGTGATTTGTTTGCAGCTGAACTCTCCACATGATGGTTTCTTTAAATTTGTAGCTGAACTCTCTACAAGGTAACTTCTTCTAGCTGATCTCTCTACAGGGTGATTTGTTTGTAGCTAAACTATCTACAAGAAAATTTCTTCTAGCTGATCTCTCTACAGGGTGATTTGTTTGTAGCTGAATTCTGTACAAGTGATTTGTTTGCAGCTGAGGTCTTTACAGAATGCTTTCTTTGTAGCTGAACTCTATACAAGGTAACTTCTTCTAACTAAACTCACTACAGGGAGATCTGTTTGTGGCTGAACTCTCTTCATGATGGTTTCTTTGTAGCTGAACTCTCTACAAGGTAACTTCTTCTAGCTGAACTCCCTACATGGTGGTTTCTTTGTAGCTGAACTCTCTACAAGGTGACTTCTTCTAGCTGATCTTTCTACAGGGTGATTTGTTTGTGGCTGAACTCTCTACAAGGAAACTTCTTCTAGCTGATCTCTCTACAGGGAGATTGGTTTGTAGCTGAACTCTCTACAGGTGATTTGTTTGCAGCTGAACTCTCTACATGATGGTTTCTTTGTAGCTGAACTCTCTACAGGTGATTTGTTTGCAGCTGAGCTCTTTGCAGAATGGTTTCTATGTAGCTGAACTCTTTACAAGGTAACTTCTTCTAGCTGATGTCTCTACAGGGTCACTAGTTTGTAAACGAATTCTCTACATGGTGGTTTCTTTGTAACTGAACTCTCTGCAAGAAAACTTCTCCTAGCTGATCTCTCTACAGGGAGATTTCTTTGTAGCTGAACTCTCTACAGGTGATTTGTTTGCAGCTGAACTCTCTACATGATGGTTTCTTTGTAGCTGAACTCTCTACAAGTTAACTTCTTCTAGCTGATCTCTCTACAGGGTGATTTGTTTGTAGCTGAACTCTCTACATTGTGGTTTCTTTGTAGCTGAACTCTACAAGGTGATTTCTTCTAGCTGAATTATCTCTTTCTATAGTTGCATGAATTCCCTACAAGGTAACTTCTTCTAGCTGATCTCTTTACAGGGTGAATGTTTGTGGCTGATCTCTCTACAGGGTGACTTGTTTGTAGCTGATCTCTCTACAGGTTACTTGTTTCTAGCTGATCTCTTGAATTCTCTTCGGGTGACTGCTCTATTGGGATGACTGCTCTATTAGGATGACTGCTCTATTAGAGTATCTCGATCTCGCACTTGCTACACCAAGTTGGATTTCGTGTTATAACTCTGTGGCTTTAAGTCTGATTCTTCTACACCATTGAAGAGCCTTTCTAAGATGATAACTCCATCTGTACAGCGATTTTCAAAGCATTACCCCAAGCGGTTTATCTGGTAGGCGTGGCAAGCAGTCATTTTTTATTAGTTAATCTCGATAGCGTAATTGCTACACACTGTTGGTTTTTTTGTTGTATCTTCCTGGTTTTTAGCTCGATTTCTTTCAAACCACAAAAGGTTTGAGGTTCAATAGTTAACCTATTCACCCACCGATTTTCAGCTTCTTCCCATACGTGGTTTACCCTGTAGGCGTGACAACATATTGGTGTTATTTTTTGTGAATAATCGCTCATAACTCTTTGCCTGTTTATCGTATTCCAGCCAAAGTTGGTACAGAGATGCGCCTTTATATCCCCCTTCTGTGTGCCAAATTTCAAGGCGATCGGATATGGCGTTCGCATTTTATAGCAGTTTTTGTAAGTGTGCGAAAAGAGGAAGAAAATAAGAAGAAAAAAAAACGAAGAAACTAAGCCAATTTTTGAAGTCGCATATCTTGGGAACGCTTGAAGCAATTTCGCTCAAATATGGAATGTGGAGTGCTGAAGGTGGAGGGAGTGTCCATAGCAAAAATCGTCTTGTTTCATCAAGGCAGCACAGAGCTACGGAGGTGCAAAAATTGCGTTTTCTTTCTACCTGTCAATATACTCACGGGTGTTACGCGCCGGCTTCTTGGGCCGCACGACACACTACCGTGTGTCTTGATTAACTAGTTACTATACTATCCCAACTCTGGTAGTGATCCAGTTTCAACAATGGTTGGCACTCTATTCCACTTTAGCACATACAATGTTACTTGTAAAAGATCTATTAAACATGAGTACTCACTGCTTGAAATGATTTTCAGACTTGTTCAGGTGACTTTCTTGACATAGTACATCTATCAATTAATCAGGAACTCCAGCAGGTTTATCCCTTAAAGCCACATAGGCCGATATATCAGCCATTTTTTTAAAGCACATAAAACGTACAAATATTTTAAATAACGCATGCTTAAAGAATGGCTTCTAAACTATGGTGTGCCATTTGTTTCAAAATTATGCACTGGCAATGGTGATAATATCAACTTGGTTTGATTGCAAACCGAGTCGGTCCTAAAATAAATCAACTCGATTTCAAGTTAGAACCAACTCGATTCTGAAACTAACTGACTCAATTTCAAGCAAAGAGCCTCGGTTAAAACTGACTTGGTTTTGAAATAACCGACTCGATATTTTAGTCAAAATCAACTCAATTTACAAACCCATGCAAATATTTAAATCACTAATTTTTGTAACACTTGTATGCGCCCATTAAAATAATTCATTCAAACGAGTGAAAGTTGTGGCTGTACTCTAGTTGTGGAGCCAGTGGTACAAGGACTATGCGGCAATAACTAAAGGTATGAGACACACTTTAGGGTTTTGTGTCATGTCGTCCAGCGTAGTAAAATATGCTTTCAATATGCATTCAATTAAAGTGTACCTGCACCACACAAAAAGGCCATGTTAACTGCATTACTGGTTAGTTCAGCAGATGGGCTGAGTACTGTGGTAAATAATTTTTTTGTATGCCTATTGTATAGAGGATCCGAAAACACAAATATTTATGGGATACCATTACGTCTGATCTTATATCATGTGGAAATATTGGAAATCATCTGAAATAATTGATGCTCTTCAGACTTCCGGACGTTTGGCTTTTTGTAACTCAACTCAGCAATGGTTAATAGAGACTGTTCGTAGAAACAGTGAAGGAGGGATATTTGTCAGTATATATATATAGTAACAAAATATCCAGGGCCACCAAGAGAATCCAAGAAAATTTAGGGGGCCTGGAGCAAATCAAGAATGTGGGACCCTATAACTACAGTTAATGTAGCTTTGGGACCAGGGCAAATTGCCCCAGTTCCCCCCTGTAGGCGGCCCTGAAAATATCCTGTGCTAAATTTTGGAGAAAATAAGTAAAGTATGTTTTAATCATCAAGAAGTTTTTGACCAAAGGCGAAATTCGTTCCACAGTTACAGTTAAGCAGCTTTAGCCACAATACTCCACAGGCAATATGGGTATATAGTGAATAACAACAAAAGCCGACTTGTAGCACTTGGTGGTTTTTGAGATGCTAATAGAACGTCCCATGTTTTGTACGTCCATAGTGACCTAGATTCCGTAAAGCATCACGGCTATTACATGACATAAGTTTCAATGTAATGGCATGAGTGTGGTAACAGAGGATTGTGTCTGGTTCTATAGAAATTGATAATTAAGTAATAAGTATTAGCTACATAACTTCTCCTCAATTAGTGTGTAGATTACTGAGTTGAATTTGTGTTTCAAAGTGGCTTCTTACTTACTTTTGATCTGTAAATGGTCATAGTCATAGTGTGGGTCTAAACAGTGTCATAGTGAATCATGTGTCACAGTCCAATTCGTGTTTTCATAGGGCAGAAGTTACATGATGGAATCCAAGATTGTGGACAAGAGGAGTACAGAGCCACTAAGATGTTGAGGGGGTTGGAAGCATCATAAGCACTATGAAAATTATTAAGATTCCAGCTCACTAAGGTGGTAGCATTGAATTATAGCAACAGCATTGAGTGGTGACCATCATTTGTCTGCCCTCAAATGAGGATTCTCTTTGCTGTTTTGTGGTTCTGTGCACTTCCCAAGTCAAGCACAAGAGACTACTTGTACACTATATGCTAATTTCTTGGCAGACTGTTCACACTATCTCTCTATTGGGACTCCCCTCTACAAGAGGATGGATCATGAAAATTACTTAGGGGTGGGATGGTAAGGAGTACTAAATTTGCTGCAGTAAATATCGGAAAGATACACTATTCAATAAAATAATTCTTGGAATTACTATATGAAGATGTGTCTGTAAATTCTGAATGAATATCCCTATAAGATACCTCAAGAATTAATATTGTATTTGTGCATGTAAATGTAAACCTGAACATTCAGTTTGTACTGTAGCTGAAACTGAGAGTATTCATTACCATATGTAGCTACATTTATGTCAGTACTTGGCTTTGGAATGGTTTTAAAACAATATAAATTCCTATGTATAAGTGCCTGAAGGTATATAGAATTTCAACTTTATAATATAGTACAGCAGGATAATGGTGACATAGTTGAGCTCAATAAGAAATTGGAGTTCAATACCGATGGTCTTAGCACTTTAATTTTACAGAAATCGAAGTTCAATACTGCACTTTAATTTTACATGATGGATTCTTCATATCCATCAAGCAGGAGGTATTACAGTAGCCTGAGGTTCAGAAAAATTATACTCATGTACATGCTTCCAACCTCCTCTGCATGGATCTGCAGAACTGTATAAGGACACAAACCACACTTACCAGATTACTTTGTAACTAGTGTAAACGAATCGTTAAGAGTAGACAGATTTTCATGTACATGTATATTTCAGTAACACATTACACAGTGCAATATTTTATTTTACTACCATGAAATCATGAATTTTTGTTTGTAATTTTGTGTGATAAGGCAATGTTTGTCGCTACAAAATTTAAATCACTGTGCGCGTGTATATATAGCTGGAAGTGTGGTGAAATGTACTAGGCATGCATTCAACCATGCAGTAACAATATTTGTACACTTGATGTAACCTGGCAAATATGATTAACATAGCCAAGTGTGTAATCTTACTAAGTATACCCTATATAGCCTAGATTTTTCGAGGTTGAGCAATGTTGCTAAAAATAAAATTTTGTGGATTTGCAGACTCCCAAAATGTATTAGACTATATGGAGATCTAAATATTTCAAGGCTAAAATATTCGTTGGTAACCCCTAAAACCACAAAATCAGCAAAAATTTTCTACCTTGACATATTTAGGCTATATGGTAGCAGGTCACCATGCAATACTATCCCTGTTTATCTACCAACTCAATGGTTGTGACGTAAGTAACATCTGTACCCAAGCATCTATAATTTCAATAAGTGCATGCAACCTTTGTGAGTGCACTGAAGATGTCAATCCATGGCATACAGAAGCCTGGTGCGCCCAATCTTCTTGTTTGAACACCCGCAACCAGTATATGAGACCCTTAATTGGACAAGAACATTCAACGGGCTGCCTGTTGCATTGTGTCTCATAGCAGTGTGTCTGCCATGCTGAACCATCTAGGATGGCCAACTTTAGCCAACTGTCATCTCTTTTTTAACTATCAACATGTTACAAAACTGTTTATCATGAGCATACAATTGGCTAGTAGAAATTGGAATAATTAGAGGGAGGCGTAACCAGCATTGTTTATACTGACATACTTGTTTCAAGTCTGAGTTGCATGTAATCAGTAAAATGATGAGCTGTGGTGACTATGAAACACCATGTTCTATGGAATTTACAGGGGTGAGGGTACATATATAGTAACTGGATTATATCCAAATTCTTCAAATAAAATTTCAAAAACTGTTGATTTAGGTACTAAATGTTTTAAGTGTCAAGCAAGTTATGATTTTTTAACTATGAAATTTGGATACATAATTTACGTACTACACTAACCAGCGTAATTGTAACACTAAACCCTAAAGTGTGTCTCATACCTGTTTAGTTACTGCTGCATAATCGTACTGGTCTGATACTGGGTCGATTGACAATTACGTAGTACAGCCACGTCTCAGTTACGTGAATTATTTAATGGGTGCATACAAGCATTACAAAATTCACGATTTAAATATTTGCATGAATTTACAAACAGTCAATTTTGACTAAAATCAAGTCGGTTTATTTCAAAACCGAGTCGGTTTTAACCGAGGCTCTTTACTTGAAATAAAGTCGGTTAGTTTCAGAATCGAGTCGGTTCTAACTTAAAATCGAGTCGGCTTTTTTCAGAACCGAGTCTGTTTATTTTAGGATCAACTCGGTTTGCAATCAAAACTGAGTCAATTTTTTTTAGGACCGACTCGGTTTGCAATCAAACCGAGTTGATATTATCATCATTGCCAGTGCATAATTTTGAAACAAATGGCACACCATACTAAACAGCCAGCACAGACGAGGTTGTCTAATGATATTAACTGAAAGCCTTATATCAATGGAAGGTTTATTCATTGAGTTACTTAAAAAAGTATAGTAACAGCAATTGCTCACTTATTATCACACCATGAAAAACAGTGACTGTATTTCCTGTTGCTTCACACGCATCAAGTTGGTAGCCATTTATAAAACTGTTTGACTCACATGAGCTTAATATGGTGTGATTGTCATTGAATGGAGAATTGAATAGTCCCTATAAAACTCCATATGACACACTGTGAAGAAGTTATCAACCGTTTTCTGAAGGTATGTAATGAGTTATTTTCACGCTTTGTGACAGCTAGTATTTACAGCGAGTTTTGGCCTTATGCTTTTGCAAAAGGGTAAAACCCTATGTATTGTTTTATTTCGTATTACATCACAGATAGAATGATGCAAATTGCGTAGCCTTAGCACTTACTGTACGGAAGTTACAATGCTTTGTTTACAGTCACGCATTACAGCCGAAATATCGGATTATGCATTTTCAGTGCAATTTTATTAATAATTGCATGTAGTTTTAAGGGTTAATCAACTTGTTCCATGTGGTATAGTATCCAAATAGTGTATATATTATGTAATAACGTTGCTGTATCTCACAAGTCAAACAGACCAATAACCAAGTATATACATACATTTTGCAACTTGCAGAGGTACCTACACCCTGTAGTACAAGTGTAGAATGTTGTGAAGTGTATAAAATTCCAAGAAGAATTGGATTCCTGCAGGTCCCCTGGTCCTGGGTCCACTGTTTTTACCTACCACTCCCTCCTAGCAAAATCCTAACTTTGAAAGGACAGTACTTCCGGACAAATTCAATCATTGGCTGACACCTGGTGTAATTGACAGGAAATTGTCCAGTGACCGAACGTTATTTTGTGCACTGCATATAGTTCTGTGATGTCAGGGTGGTGGTAAGGGGTGCTGGTAACCCTGGGAATAATAATAAACAATCTAGATAAACAGGTTTTCATGTTTCCGTAGCTCCATAGTGCTTGAACAGTATAATTAACCATTTCTGCAGTGGAAGCTTCCTCAGGGTAGGGCATCTCCCGTTCCTAGTTTGAACTGAATCTGCCCAGCTATCATTGGGGTATACTTATCCTCAAAATTCATCTTAATTCAGCTCTTCATATAGCCACACAGTCTACGATGATTCCTGTAGTAAACGGAAAAGGGTTAAAAGGAATTATCAAGGTCAACCATAGGCTGGCCTTGGACAAAAGGAAGTGATATCTGCACAAAAACAGCCAAGCTGTGAAAAAAGGTGCTTCCTTAAAAAGCCTGGGTGAAAAAAGTTGTGATTTCAAAGGTAGTGGTCAACAAATGGCTGCAACGATGTTAATGCTAATAAATATAGTAATGGCTGTGCATTGTTAAAATTTATTAGTATTAACATCATTGTAGCCAGTTGTTGGCCGCCACCTTTGATTTCACAACTCTTTTTCACTCAGGCTTTTTAAGGCCGCACTTTTTATCACAGCTTGGCTGTTTTTGTGCGGTCATCTTCTCAGTTTCATAATTTTACCAAGGCACACTTCCTTGGATGTCTCAATTGTAACTACGCCACTAAGCACCATCCTATTTTCATCTTGATCTTTCTTCTATTGAGGAGTCTTGCATGGCCAATCCACTTTTCCCCCTCGCGGTGTCTCGCACGATCAGAGGCGTAGCTAAGGGGGGGCAAGGGGGGGCATTTGCCCCCCCATCACTAAATGATTTTTTTTAAAACCTTCGTCCGAGCCTTCGTCACAAGTTTACCAGTATTAAACTGACACGCAAATGACTGTAAATTATGTACACTACTACGCGGTATCACCAGGGGTTGCTAGTGAATGCGCACACACAACATTCAACTCGCTCTTGAATCCATCGAACGAAAATATTAGACACATACTTCTATATTTACAGGGTAGCCTAGATTACTCTCGTGATAGAACATTTTTGAATCTAAAAAGAGTGACCCGCTTCTCCACGGCAGGAGTCACAACTCACAAGTGACAAAGGAGACCAGATGATGCTACGAACCTACTGTCTACGAGGTGATAAAGTGTTAGCTAAATAAATGTACCAAGTTTATTTTATCGAGTCGATCACACTGGACCTTTGTACGTACGGCAGTGCAGTCTGTTTTTACTTTGTCAGTCAGTCAGTCAGTCAGGTGGATCAGTCAAGCTTACAAGTTCTGCTAGCAAGACAGGTGGGATTTCGTGCAATACATGGTATTTGAATTTCGCTGAGTGAAGTGAGTGAATACGTCATCCTGTCAGTAGTGTGCTAGAACTGCAGCACAGGCTGTGGCTAACGTAAAGTAACTTGTATTTGCACTAAAGTATTAGCTCTACCGGACTGTGGATGAATTTGTTGGAGTACAGTTGTGGCACGTGCGATGATGCTCGACGAATATAGCTACCTCGATTGGAAGCAGTCAGTACTGAAATGGTTACGTAGCTAGTTATTTAAGCTGTAATAATACAACACCGTATGTTGGCTAGCCCACCATTGGGTCATTAGCCTTTTTTGCAATTATGAATATTTTGAGTGTTTCGTGGGGGCATGCCTGCCCCTCCATCACCTTCTGGCTAGCTACGCCCCTGCGCACGATGTTTACACCTATTAGAAATTATAAGCGCCTCTGAAATAAATCTGAAGCTGACTGCATTTATAGACCACTGCCTGCTGCACAATAAGCATACTAGTCCATTATGCCGCCTAGCTACTAGAGTAGTTTAGGGACATTGTGTAAATGCACCATGACGTATGAAGAGCTGCTGTAGCTCGACTTAGCTAGTAATTGCTCGCCTGCTACACAATGAGCATGCTAGTCTATTATGTCACTTAGCTACTAAAGTTTAGAAACATTGTGCAAACACATATGTGACCGGATTTGACAAAACCCGGCTTCGACGCACATTAAAAAAAAAAAAGTTTTATTGAATAAATCAGGCCTACATAACGTAATGCAACTATGGTTCAAGTTTGAAAACCGTACGATAATGCATTGCTTCAATACAAGCCGTCATACATTGTGTACAATAATAAAAACTTACTTTCAGGCTTTTCCGCATACGTGAAGTTGACAAATCGTTGACAGCCGCTTCGACAAATCGCCATTCATGACTCCGATGAAAACCGTAATTATGCAGAGCTCAGCAACACGTGATTTTGTAACACGTGAGGTAGAAAGAATGCAATTTTGGGCGAAGTGATGAATGAATCGTTCTATCAAGAAGTGTATGAACGCACTACAGGTAAGGGCGCTTCACCTTGATGTCCTTAAAGGTTAGGATTATTATGAGTTTATTAATGAAGCCTGTTTTGGACGATGCGCTTTATATAGAAGTTACTTCATTGTGTCTTTCCTGCAACGTGATTGTGAAGTTATATTGCTGTTTTTTTACAGGTGTTATCTTAATGCGATACAATGGGTGACTACTGTCTATTACAGGAATACAGTGAAAGGTAAATAATACATAAGTGTTACAAGCTATTTTAAGGGAGTACTTGGCTGAGGACACACCAGGTCTCGTGCTTCCTCTGAGCAAAACTCTCTTATTTTGTTGTGGAGGTACCACTGCCGTTCAAGCGAAAGTCCTGGTGGGTCGATCACTGCTGGCAACTGGTATTGTGATGGCTTCCAAGTTTTGTCACTCAGAAGATTGATTTCTTTCTCAACAGTGTCGCTGGAGGTTTTTACAAAAACTGATCCATGATGTTGTGCTGAAAATCTAAAATGATGGAATTTAGTGATGCCCTTCAGTGCCGTCATCTTGGTATCAAAGAAGCTAGTCCAGTTGTAGAACAATACGGAAGAGGTGCCATCATAACTGCCAACTAGCTGAGGGTGATTGACTGTGGCTGACCGGTGCACAACTCCAGCTATCTCCTCCAAGGTGCTTACCTCCGTCCTTTTAAACAGTCGTTTGAAAAGCCGAAGCACCAATCGGGTGAGAATTTTGTGTGACCTACAAGCAAGAATGATATGGTTATTTCCACATGTAGCCCTGTCATCACTCTCCACAGTAAATATGCCATCATGTACCGATTCTTGTTCTGGCCACAACAATTATCAGCATGCAAATGTAGGTGGGTCTCACCAAAACTATGTGTCTCAAGGTAATGGTGAAGCATCGAGATGATAGCATTGGACCCCTTACCAACATTGAATGCCTCGTCAATGAGATAGTTAACCTGGTACGAGACATAATTAATCACTGTTGTTTATAATGCTGGTATGTACTTACTTGTCTAGGTATTGCCTCACAGCAGACGCCAAATATGGCGCATTTACGGGGAGTGAGAAAATAAATTGACCCGGGCTGCATAGGATAATGGACCTGTTTGGAGAATGGTGAGCATTGTTCATACCTAACACCAGTACCTGCTGAACCATATCAAAACTATAGTGTACTGTTGTTGATAGTAGCAATGGCCTGCTGAAAGTCCCAAATGGTGGAGGCTGAAAGTTATCTCCAACAGTATAAAATTCCTTTAAATTTGTGTGAGCTTTTTGGCAGATCTTGTAAAATGTCCTTTGTAATGCAACCAATGTCAGGTGGTTTTCAGCTGTTTTTAATACCTGTTGTGTGTGCAAAGTATACAGTAGGTCACTGTAAGACTAACATTGTGATTTACTCACATTGCTTTTTTCACTGGTAGGTCTGTTTACAGTCAGTTGGTGATCATGGTGTTATTCTGTTGGCAGGTCTAGCACAAATCGCTCATTGGCTTACCAACAACAATGAATGGAAGGAGTGACCGCCAGTACACACAAAATGTGGTATATGCCACTACCTGCATTCCAGCTGATCTACATGACTCCTGATAAAACTCCCAGATGGTCTGTGATGTTCAAAATAAACGGGTGAGCAGTTATGTACAATGGAACCAGCTTTTGGCGGTCACCTATATAGAAAGACCACCTGTCTAAATTTCAAATTTCAAACCCCAAGAGAGAATTTTATACCCTATCAATCTGTCTAGACAAGCAACCTGCCTATTGCCAAATTTTTTGGTTCAAAGGTAACCGTTTCCATGGTTCCACTGTAATTGACATAAATGACATTTGTGTAGACTTTACCCATACCCATTTGCTGCGACTTGATGGAAGGAGTTTTATATCATCTCTTTTATATTCTGGAATCCTTTCTGGAAGTAACAAGGCATTTTCCTCAGCATAGTTTTGTAAAAATTTCACCATGTACTTCTTTGTTGAATATGGGAATGAATGCTTTGGTGCCCGTTTGGTGTTTTTGTGAACACGTGTCTCTAGTCCATTCTTAATGTAGTGCTGCTTAAGGTTTTGGTGCCGATCTTTACCAACTGCATGTAGGAAGAGGAAAGTTTTCCAACAAATTGTCATACCGTGGTGTTTGTATTTCATTGTTACTCTACTCCTTTCTGTTGTATTACTGTGGCGACCATCAATGACTGTTGGTGTCAGTAAGACTGCTGACTCGATTTGCCCCAAGAGGACTAAGTCAAGTTCATCGTGAGTTAAAAAGTTTGCTTGTGCACGTGTTTGTATGTAGTGCTCAATAGGGAACAAAGTGCTGCAAGGACTGCCATCAGGTTCTACCAAGTTGCACTTACAAGTACGTTCAACAAACTTCCTACATTTTGCTATGTCACATGATTCTGTAATGTTGCTAGGTATGGATGGCTCACGATCGATGGCTACAAGTGATGGAGTTTCTTCATTATGAGGTGGAGTTACCACAGCTGTGGTTTCAGCAAGTACTTCATTCACCACCAATGGCACAAGGCTGTCAATATCTTCAAACAATTCTATTAGTATACACGGACTATTATACACTAATCAGTTATTCCATTACTTATTTACTTGAATTTAATTAATTTTTTTTGTGTCAATCTTAACTATGTTTTACCTCTGTCGGAGAATGCATTTTCATCGTCATTGTACACTGCTTCATTGTATGAAGGTGGCATCTGTTTAGGTCTCTCCACCTCTTCATCGGAATTGCTTTCATCACCTAGGAAAATTACAATAATTTACACCTCTCTCTAGTGTTTCCGCTTTAATTTCTGTTTCATCATTATCCGTCACTTCGTCATTTCCGGTGAAATATTCAGCAATAAGCGCCTCCATTTCATTGCTGTCACTGTTCTCTGAGCGAACGTATTCTTCGCTGGTGAGTGTGTGAAGAATAGAAGCGATGCTTCTAGCAGCCATGGCCTATCTTCCCGCCGAGAAGACAAACCGATCGATTTGTTCGCCATCCGTGTTCTTCCATGTAAGGTACAGCTTATTCTGTTATAACTCGCTCTATGTATGCTTAAATAAGTTGAAACTTCAGAGCAAGATGCGTTTAATAAGTATCAATGCATTGGTGTATTAAAATGAGTTTTTTTAAAATTGCGATTTTTTTTGTTTTGCTTTTTACGCAAGATATTAGTTTGTGTGTCGAAGCCGGGTTTTGTCAAATCCGGTCACATATTCTGGGGAATAGCAAGTGACCTATAATTAATGCAGTCAGGTTCAGACACTTTTTCAGAGGCGCTTATAATTTCTGATTGGTGTAAACATTGTATGAGACACCGCGAGGGGGGAAAAGTGGATTGGCCATGCAAGACTACTTGCAGAGGTACCTAGTACAAGTATAGAATACTGTGAAGTGTATAAAATTCCGAGAAGAGTTGGATTTCCACAGGTCCCCTGGTCTTGATTCCACTGTTTTTACTTACCCAGGAGGGAGGCCAGACATGATGGTATTAAGTTATACGTTTTTGGCTTGTACTGACCACAAGGGTATGCCCAAGTTAACCTCTGAGGTTAACAGTCTACTACATTGTGCCAGCCTACTTGTATCAGTCACCTTTACTGCAGTAGTAAAATGTATTTAGACTCTATTTAGGCTGTTTTGGATGGGTAATAAATCTCATATACTCCACCTTGTTTTCTAATATACTCCACGCCTTCAGGCACAATATAACATATGCTCAAAATCCGGTTTGTCCAATCGCTATGCATTGTTCACGTGCGGTGATTTAACAAGCGCGATTATTTTGTCACGTGAGGACGTCTAGTTGCCATGGCGCTAGTATTATCGTAAGAAAACCAGCCGCTTTTGCAGAGCCTACAGCAGAAACAGCCGTGGATGAGGTAAGTAATCTGAGTGTAATGTGAAATAGAGTCTAAAGCAGTTATACGGGCACAATGTGGAGTCTATGAAATTTATAAACCCTCAGGCCCTTAGTAGCGCCCTCGCTTCGCTCGTGCGCTACAGCCCGGGCCTTCGGGTTTATAAATTTCATAGACTCCACATTGTGCCCGTATAACTATTATTAAGACTCTATTTAGGCTGTTTTGGACGGGTAATAAATCTCATATACTCCACCTTGTTTTCTAATATACTCCACGCCTTCAGGCACAATATAACATATGTTCAAAATCTAGGTTTATCCAATCGCTATGCATTGTTCACGTGCAGTGATTTAACAAGCACTATTATTTTGTCACGTGAGGATGCATAGTTGCCATGGCGCTAGTATTATCGCAAGAAAACCAGCCGCTTTTGCTGAGCCTACAGCAGAAACAGCCGTGGATGAGGTAAGTAATCTGAGTGTAATGTGAAATACAGTCTAAAGCAGTTATATGGGCACAATGTGGAGTCTATGAAATTTATAAACCTGAAGGCCTGGGCTGTAGCGCATGAGGGAAGCGAGGGCGCTACTAAGGGCCTGAGGGTTTATAAATTTCATAGACTCCACATTGTGCCCATATAACTATTATTTATAACCTGATTGCCATTAGTACTTTTACTTGTGGTATTCAAGATCACCTGCACAACCAGTTTTTAAGCTAGAATGAACAAGGCATTAGTGCATCTCATTATCTCCCAAAGATTAAAGGGTTAATTATGCATACCATTTTCTAAGCCATAGCAGCATAAGCTAAGTTTGACCATATAACTGTATCATTCCAAAGCAAGCAGATGGTCTAGACTGCATGAAGTCCTTATGACTTCCTTTCCTACAAAGGTCCAATTGATTCCATAGAAGCCCTTCATGAGACCAGTAACTACTCTTTAAATTGCTGTACTATCAGTATCAGTGAGTGTTTGATAAGTAATCAGCTCTGCAGTACATTGGTGGCCCCAATGTTTGAAACAAACATGTCAGTGGCAGAAACACAGGTAAGGAGAAACAGTAAAAGTTAAAATGTCCGGTCAAATTGCTTGATGTCCACTCAAATTTTGCAATACCCTGACAGTACGGCAGGACATGTCTGAAAAGTTATTTCACACACTGATATGACACTACTCCTGAAGAGAGACAAGGAGAGCAAGTCTTTTGTGAAATACAGCACTGATCAGCATGACCCATACCACTCCTTAATGTTGAAAATACAAGTGGGATAAAAGAACCTTCATTGTTCATACTACCATTGCTTCTCACTTTCAAAATATAAATAAACTATGGTGAGTATACTTGGGTATCATGATATGAAGGTGCAACAGCCTTAACTTTGACATCAAAAAAAAGTTCCTTCAGATGTTTGCTTACGTACCTCCCAAGAATCCTGGAGCATAAACGTCTACACGAGCTCCATAATCATTATTAGCTGCTGCATATTTAAGGATGGGTCTCCAGTGCTTGAAATAAGCAGACAAAAATGCTAGGACATACACTGCTTGAAGGTTCTTAGTTTACTAATTTGTTATGATGCCTTACTGTAGTTATACTGATAGTAAAGTGTCAGTAAACTTAAGTATATGGAACATAATTATTTTACTAAGTTTTAAACTCTCAGTAAAACATCAGTGAATGCGGGTTTACTGAAAAACTACTAAAATAACAAACAATTAACTGTTCCATATACTGGGGATATACCACTGTAGTAAACTAAGATACTTCAAGCAGTGATAGCACCTAAACCAAACTATTTTTGATCAGACATTTGTAAAACTTGTTCAGACATTGAATACTTTCACCAAGAAAAATTGTTATATTAAGTCTGATATGCATTTGTCTGAGTAAATTTTATACCAATTTTGGTTGGACATGATGTCCGACCAAAATAGAACATGTTCAGACAAACACCAATTTTGGTCAGAAAATGTCAGATGTCCGACCATTATTTCAAGCACTGGGTCTCACCTGTAAAGAGGCTGCAACGGATGCATGAAAACAGCATTTTCTGGTTACATAAAACGAGTATATCGCCCGCCCACACTGGCTGTACTTGGCTGCATGACACGGCTTTCATAATTTTTGTAGAATGTTCTAGAACAATCTAGATTTTCCATTGGTAGATCTATGAAATTATGAACTTGACTATTGAGTAGATTTTAGCTAGGATTTTCATTTATAAAGTAGAAATAAAGTGAGATGATCAGCCGTGATAGCAGTGGCTTAGTGGTTAAGGATTTGGGTGTTCAGTATGGAGGTCCCTGGTTCGAACACTGGTCAGTAACTTTTTAAAACATTTTTTACCACGTGGTGACTGTTCTATTAGAGTATTTTGACTCCACGATTTATAGTTGTTTGGTTTTTGCCTTGTAACTCTGTAGCTGTCAATGCAATTTCTTTTAAACCACAAAAGGTTTGAGCTAACCTATATGCATACTGATTTTTAAGTTATTCCCATAAGTGATTTACCCTGTAGGTGTGAAAAGTCAGCCTTTTTTAACACAAATAACTGTCCATAGCTCTATGAATATTAATCAGATTTGCACCAAACTTGGTACGTGATTGTGCCACAATACGTTCTTAAAGTGTACCAAAGCTCAGACAATTGAGCTGCAATTTTGCATTTTATAATGGATTTTGTAAAGTGTGCGAAAAGTAAGCTACCCGAGACCACCAAACAAAGAAAAAAATGAAGAAATAAGCCAAATTTTGAAGGCGTATATTTCACGATTGCATTAAGCAATCTTGCTCAAATTTGGTATGTGGGGTCCTGAAGGTGGAGGGCATTTGCAGTATAAAAATGATTCCAATTCAATAAGTAAATATAGAGCTAAGTATACATGAATCCTGTGTTTTGTTTCTTCCTTTAAATATACTCACTGCATGGTGCACCAGCTTTCTTGGCCTCATGACACACTACCATGTGTCATGATTCAGTAAAGACTGAGATACTCTAATAGAGCAGTCACCTACATTCAACTCTAAGAAATTGTTTAATGAATACCACTAAGCTGTATGGCTGCCCTCTAGTGGTACAAGTCACTCAGATTAAAGTGTTGTGGACAGAAATGAACTTGACCAGAAATAGGAATGAGCACATTTTGCTTTTTTCCACCTATTTTTCTTTCCAACCATTTTTTTTTATTTCTTACTTATTTTGCTCAAACTTTCAGTAAAAATTAATTACAGAATCTCAAGCTTACAAGCATGTGTATCTGCTATATTAGAATTTCATACATAGTGACTGTTCTATTAGAGTATCTCAATCTTTAGTCACCGTTTCCTATTGTCCTAATACCATGTGTGACTGTTATATTAGAGTATCTTGATCTTTATCATGCAAAATGTGCTAAGTTGCCATTCCTTGGTGCCCATTTTTCCAATTTTCTACCTATTTTTCTAGCATTTTGCTCTTTGCTCTTACCAACATATTTTTCCAAAAAGTTTGCAGGCAAAATCAGCATATCCCTAACCAGAAATATGCAATATTACCTAGAAAATTTTTGAACATATTTTGAACACTGTGTACCACATCAATCAGATGATGAATACGTAGTACATGCAATCTGGTGTATATTGAGCACATATCAATGACAGTTTACATTGGGTGTATATGTGTATGTATAATATAATACATTGTGGCCACACTATCTGGTTTTGACATATCAACTATTATGTGTGTAGTTCAGTAGTATTGTACAGTAGGAATCATGAAGGTGTGTTTTACTGTAATAAAATCATTAGCCAGAAAAGCCAGCCTCACAATACCATCATGACATCCTGGCAGTATTATAGCTATAAGTAAGCCCAGTGACTTTTATTGTGATCTGAAATGTTTACAATAAGTTGCTTCTAATTTATTAAAATTAATACCACTACCAACAAATTAACCGCATGACTGATTGATGACTTCAGACAAAAATAACCTGATAATACCTAACTAAGGCTGCGGGCTTAATTTTTTCAATACTACATATTGTTTCAGTTCAACAGGATACTGCAGTACAGTACATACAGTGCACACATTATGGATCTACCTTTGTGTCCTGTCTACAGTATTTTTGTATGTCCATACACTAGTATTGTGTCTACAGCTTTGCCTACAACAAAAAGGGCTATTTTTATATCATCACCATAAAATTTTGGCATATCTAAATATACAGTACAGTTCACGGGTAACGTCGCATGTACACGTATGATGCACGTGACATGCGCTCGAGTGACCCGTGTGGATGCAGCAAGGCTACAGTAATACTCCACGATAGCTAACTTTACTTGAGAGTGTCACGCAAGACTAGATAACAGGTCTCACCTATGGTCTTGGGAAGCAGCAGTGGCTCAGTTCCACCAGCCGTGAAGTCTCCTATTGCAATGCCTGTGTTGTAGTTACCGAATACTTGGTAACTTAGCTACTGACTTGACCTTGACTCTGTCACGGACTACAGTCAGTACTGTAGCTAGCAGTAGCTACCGTAAACCTAGATGGATTGGTTGCCAAGTAATGCCACAGAACCCCAGTTAGTGCATTTTTCCATTTGTATTTTCTTTATCTAGATAGTTAAAGGAATAATCAACCGAAATTTCAACTCTAGAAGCCAAGAAATTTTGAAGTTACAGCGCTACAAAGTGCTAACAGCAAAAAATCGATTTGTACAGTGACAATTAACTACAGGCGTTTAATAAAACGATCATAAAATACGGATGCAGTCCTCTACCAAGATGAAACTTGCACCATCGAATTCTCCATGAACAAGCAAATCCATTGCTAGGTAAGTTTTGTCTTCCAGGCCTTTCCTACGTCCACGGGGGACCACCGAAGGCAAACAAACATGAGAAAAAGCAATAGTGAACCGCACGTCCAATGCAAGGCAGACTAACACTGATATCTTCTGTCTCCTTGAGAGTACTGACACAAACAAAGATTTTGGAACTCCTCTTGCTTTTGGGATCACAATGCTACCAAGGTTTTTGGTGTTATCACTTTTCTTCATTGCGAAACAAGCGCTTTAGAATTTACGGATTTTTTCATTTTCGTAAATATTCGGTGTCACCTAAATATTCCACCCATTGCGTTCTGCGGGCCCAACGTGCGTTTATTGCATTCTGCTGTATACTTAGCTAGCTAGGCTTGCACGATGGGAGCGATCACAAATGTTTATGCGATTTAAGTGTTGTATGAAGTTACTAAACTCAGTAGCGAGTGTTCTCATGTGTGGCGAGTTTCTCGCACGGTTAGTGCACATTCACACAATATTCCACAGGTATTGTATAGTACATTGCAAAAGAATGATCCCGCGAGAAGATGCGAGCATTACTCGCATGTGTATACTCGCGACGTTACCTGTGAGCTGTACTGTACAATACTCCCCATGCATTTAACACAACATGCTCGAAATTTTGGCAAGCAAGGCAAAGTTTATAATTATAAGCGCGCTGATTTTTTGGCACCTGTAGCTGATGAAGATCTATTGAGTACTAACAATTCCCAGTGACCTCACACAATATCCTACCTCAAAGCTGGATGAAGTATCAAATGTGAAATTGTTCAGGGAACAAGTGAACAATGATATAATCGTGTGACATTATGGCTACCACAAAACAATCCATTCTTTGTTTCAAGTTCCTGTTCACAGAATAAGATCTCTCCGATAACTGGAATCCCCGTATCCTTATAACATGATACCTTCTGATAACGCTATTCACCTTAAGTCATGGAACACAACAGCATTTGGTAGCGAGATCAATCATATACTAATTTCTAATAAGCAATGTGCAGTGTTATTATTAAATGCTATCCCACTAGGGACCTGTGAGAAGGATAAAGCCTGTGAATGCAGAGAGTCAGAAACACGTTACTGAAACACTGAAGTGGAACTTCCCTTATCTAGACTTCTATTATCTGGGCACCTCCATTGTCTGTACAGCCCAAATTACTTGTGGAGCTTGTAGTCTATTGATCATAATGAAGGAAGTTTGGGTTCAATAAAAGCACAAAGATGGAGCCTAAAGGTTGCTGTCTACCTGTTTAGTGGTCGTTATTCTACTATATATAATAACAACCATTTGGTTGCTAGGTGATACAATATTTTTATAGCACAGGAGGGTGATCATGAATGTTATTGCTATTTACCATGTAGAACTCAACAAGAGTATAAAAACACAGATAATTATACATAAATCAGTTAAAGGAAGAAGAGGTACAAGGATAAGTCACGTCATCTTTAAATTGAAGGGGTCAGCGGTAAAAGGGGACAAGTGCCACTTTGAAAAATTAGGTAACTATGTAGTGGGCATTAAACAGAATTTTGGGACATAATTGAATTATTGTAACATTTGCTAAAAATTAGTTTGAGTCTACCATGAATTTTAAAATTCTGTTGTTTACTTAGTGACAACATTATTCACATAGCTAAAACAAGCCATTCTAATTATTAGAAATAGTCAGGAAAATTTAAAATGGCACATGTCCCCTTTTTCCACTGACCCTTCAATTGATTAATATCATCCAGTACGACTAGAGAATCACGTAGAGAATTCCACAATTTGATGGTAGAAGGGAAGAAAGAATTTAAATATGTGTCAGTTTTGGTAAACAAAATAGTGAAGCACTTGCTGTGTCCACAGGTACGTAGATGATGTACGGTAATTGTGTCAACAAGAACAGGTAATATTTTGCCAAACAAAGCCAGCTTTAAGAAGCTTCTCCAGTGTTCAAGTGACAGCCAGTTTAAGTGTTCAAGCATGGTAGTCACACTACTGTGATAAGAGAAATTGTTTGTAACAAAACAGTCAGCACTGCTTGGAACCTTTTCTATTTGTTTTATTTGGTACAGAAGATGTGACTTATGCAATTCCACTTCCCTCATTATCCATCCTGAGATTAGCTCAGGGTGTGAAAGTGCAGGTACTTCACCTAGGGGCCTGTTGAAATTCCTGTGGCTTCCACAGGGTACTAGAATCCCCAAGAATTCCTACCTCCAAACATCTTAGTAAAACATGCAGTATTAACTAAGGTTTAGAAAAACGTGTTCTGAACATGGACCTATTATAGGAGAATCTGTGAAATCCTGCACACCTTACCAAAACAACTACCATCTGTTGATGGTAGCAACTTACTCACGACAGGATCAGACTAGCGGCTTATTGTTCTAACAGCAAGGAGCTACATCAGAGGAGGTTGGTCAAGCTCATCAGCCTATGATGTAACATTACACAACCAAGCATTGTTCTAGGTGTTAAGACTTGTTTAGCAGCTATGAAAGCAGCACATTGTATTGAGAAGGTTTGTAAGGGTGCTGGGACACTCTGGTATGGATATAAAATCTGTCTTTTAGAATATTAAGAGGTGTGAAGGTTGAATTAGTTCAACCCTTTCTTTGAGATCACGAGATGAATGATGAGGCATGACCAACCTCCTCTGGAGTTACATTAACATCATAACATAACCTCAAAGCATGTGTATAGATATGTGACTGTAATTACTGTTATTGTAAGACAGGATGTTGATGGTCACTTTGGTACCAGCAGGCTTGTTGAGTACATACTGTATTATGTCTGCCAATATACACAAACCAATTAACCAGTTATCAGGGGCGTAGATACACCCGGGCCTGCCTGGGCAAAGGCCTAGGTAATCACTGCTGGTACCCAGGCTGCGAGCATAACAAATTACAGCGCCTGCCCTGGCACGCCCCTACTGAAACGAACTAAAATACATACTTGTTCTCTTTTTTCTTTGCACATCTGTGACACTTTTTGAGCAGTTGTTACATATCATCAAAGATCGCCTATTTTGAAGATTCCTTTGTCAATTAAGTAAAGTTCTATATAATGCACAGCATCACCTGATTACATCTTGAAATCTGAGCGGTCGCAGATTGAGCACACGCGATTTTGGTGAAATTTCTTAGTCGAAATAATGGTAGACCGATGAAAAACTGACAAAAGTTGTGGCTACCATCATCTTCCAGGTCATGGTGGGAAGAGCTGTGGTCATGTCATCGTCAAGGATTCCGGAAGCAAGACTAAAATCTTGACTAAAATATTAGTGTTAGATATACAAAGCGCTTGGATATATGAAGTACGCCTAAAGAAAAGTTGTATACAAGTACAAAAGAGTGAAAAAGAAATTGCTACTGGGGCTGGAGCATTAATTAATTTAAGTCAGTTGCTTCTATAATATTCATGCAGTAATATTAATAGCTTAGCTGCATGAACAGCAGTGTGGTAGCAAGCTAGGTACACGTACGCACTTTTAAACAATTTTTCAAAAGCAAATGTGTAATAAAGAGTCCACAGAGATGGGCTCGTGTTTTTACTAAGTAGCTTGCATGGGGACTGCTGTACCTAGTGCCTGGGCAACCCTGAAGGCTAGCTACGCCCCTGCCAGTTATTGCCAATTATTGGTAGGCAATTAACAGTGACAAAAAGTTTGTAGGTGTACAGCACTAGTTGCATTTGAGCAGTACTGTATGTTACCCAAAGTGATGTAAATGTAAAAAAACTGTAACAATAACATTACAACTTTAATGACACCACTGCAGCCATTTTTTATTCAGTAGCCTTTGTCAAACTGTATGCAGCATAAGCCTTTGTCAAACTGGTACTAGGGATACTACAATCCTTTAAATGCCTCATATTGTACTTTGCGTGGGAGGATCAAAGTGATGCCACGTAAAATATTGTCCATGCAGTACTAATCAGCTGCATAACTGTACTGTATGAGTCATACAGTACAGTTATGCAGCTAATTGGGCAAATATAGCACACTTGGGCAAATACAGTACAGTTATGCGGAGAATTTATTTAAGGAATGTTACGTAAACAACACACTGGAAATCACTAAAACCAGCCAAACTAATCCTACAAATTCATTCTACGGCTAGGAATAGATTGTATAAACACTTAATGATCGTCTGATCACAAAGCTTTTAAACACGATTCCACTAAGACAGCACGATTGATCACATGCGTGACATTGTAAATCGCTAAAACTAGCCAAACTAATCCTATTAGTTCATTCTACGACTAGAAATAGAATATATGAACACTTACTGATATCCTTATCACCAAAAATCGCAGTGGTTTGAGTACTAGAGAAAATTGCTCCGAGCCAGACGCGACCAGGAAGTACAATATAACACTTAAAGTACCAGCTTGCTTGTGTGTACCAAAAATACAGTACTCGGGGGGTGTCTCGAGGCAAATACAGCACTTGGCTTCGCCTCGTGCTGTATTAGCCTCTCGACACACACCCTCGTACTGTACTTTCCGTACATACGCGCGGCAGTGTTTTAACTCTAACAAATAGTTTTGAGGCAACTAATATAAATACACTAAAAGTGTCAATATGGAAAATTAACTCCTTGGTATGGTTTCCTGGCATGAAGGTTACCATTTAATTGAAGATAAAAGGAATGGCAAAGCACCGAAGGCAGACATTCATGAGAACCACAAAATAAAATGTTGATTGTGCACTGCTTTGTTTGGTCTCTAGCCTTACAACTGTTAGGCAGGCATGAAGACTGACAGCCTAGAAGACCAATACTCAATTTTTAATGATTGTTTTCAGATTCAATATCTAACTATGCACAGTACTTGTACTTGTTTTAACATGTATTCAATGTTGAATGGAGTAAGACTATTCTGTAAAGGTGATTTTCATTGTATGTGATATTCCTATGATGGTTTTTAGAAGTGGAATTTTAGTAATGCCCGTCACTTCAGGGGTACCTTACTAAATAGTACTATCATACTGTTTGATATAAGTTTGTAAAATTTACTCAATTTTCATTACACTTGTAATTTCTTTCACTTTGTTAACCATGTCCAAATATGAAGATCCAACATGAGGTGTAGCTAATATTAAAGAAATGCTAGAAGCTTTGTATGATACAAATTTCACTACTCTAGTACTACTGTATACCAAATTTCACTACCTTCTGTTATATTCACCCACTACAAATGTGTTCACCATGGATCACACCATCCCTAGAGAAGTGAATCCATAATATGCTCAGGGACATTTCTATATTAAGCACATGCACCTAACAAATGATCCATTGTACAAGCATGTACATAACAACCAAACTATATGGAACAGTTAAATGTGTGAAATATATTACTACACACAATACAAACATTAATTGTGTAAACATGATACTACATACCATATAAGGTAACACGTATAGTAACACACTACACATTGTATCACCCACCCAATCCTTCCCATTGATATCTACTCCATACTGCAGGTGCTGCTGTACTTCACGAAGTCTGCCATAGTAAGCAGCATCTATTAATCCCTCAATGGTATACTATAGTGTACATATGGAACAAATAACATGTCATGTACTATACAGCTACACTACTGGACACAATACACAACATGGTGGGGTGAGTTAGAGGTGTAATTTTTATCCCTATAACAAGTGGATGACTACCTCGATAGATGATAAGGAATTAATAACTATACAAATAATCCACAACCTGATTATTAGTTATTGTTTTGTAATGATACATTAATAATAATTATTTTGTAATTCACAAAATATTTTGTGACTCATTATATGTATACATTGCCATGTACTGCTTAGGAAAGTAGCTCAGACAAACCACTATTTGTAATATATATCATGTTTTGTATATCATGTTTTCACACACAGATGATCTAGAGAAGTCTCAATCAAGACTGCTCATTATTTTCATATAGCATAAGCAATCATTTATCAGATTGACTCAATTACCGGAAATTCAACTATCAGATGGGCATTTACTAATAAAAACGGTGGAATTCCACGGTACAAAGAAGTGGAATGGTTGACAAAGACTGTTTTATGATTGTTGAGGTTATAATTCTACTGATAAAGGAATGGACAAAGGTTTACAGTTTGTTTGACTTTTGTACTATACTGTGTTTGAATGCAAGTTTACCCTGCACCCATTTGTTCTCCATCACTTTGAGAGAGTACTATTGATTTCTGATTTGATGTTAGTCACCAAACATTAAAAGAAACAAGGCAAGCCATGGTCAAGGCCAGAATTCGATGAAACTTCCACGAATAAACATTGTATATGGCTACTACTGAACATGGGAGTTGAACTGGCATGCTCAAAGAGGACATAGCGGCTGTGGTGAAGACAGAGATTGGTGAGAATACAGTCCAGAATAGTGTACTACAATCACACCAACTGTTAACAAACGTGGGTACTCAATTTCATCACTGGAAGTGTAGTATGCCGCCACACTATCCCTACAAAACATCTGAAACGAACAGTGCAAAGCAAAGGATCTAGAATTAGTTGGGAGCTTGTTGTTCCGCTATTTATTACTGTAACCACTTCATTGGTGGTTAGATACTGTTCTGTATTTGAAACATGCAAGCACGTGTGAGCTCTGGTAAGCGAGTTATGGTTCCGGTAACTGGTTATTTCGACTCCGCACCTTTTTATCTATTACTGGTCAGGGAAGGCAGCTACTGACATCAAACTTAGGGCTCAGCACAATTATATCTAGGGGAATACCTCTGCTGAAATTTGTGTCTGAGGAATGTTTGCAGTGGATGGTACATTCCATGGTAATAAGGGTGTTGATAATCGATTGCTTACACTACATACAAAGAGTACATGCCCTTTCAACTCAAAGTTTATTTTTATTTATTTATTTATTCATCTATTTGTTAGTGATATACTATTGCTGGTAGCCTACAAGTACTGCTATGTGGCTACGGGGGAAAGATGTTCACAAAGTCCGTTGAGAGCTGCTACATGTACCTGTAATTTCAAAACAGCAAAAAACCCAGCCACTTCAAAGCAAAGCTTGCTGCATGAAAGTTTTCTTTCTCATGTGCTGACCACTTTTACCATTGAATGGTTTGCTCATATGAGAGAGGGGCTTTGACAAGGTGGGTAGGTAGGTAGGTAGGTACAGATAGGCACACACATGTGGTTACACAGAATAAATGCCTACAACCATGCAGCTATGGGAGAACATCTGGTTTAAAATATTTGGCATAATTCATTGTGTGTACTGGTCTCATGGAATTAGCTAGAAACAGTCTCTTAAACAATATTCTAGACATTATCTAACTCTTGTAATGCTGAAGACACCATTACCCAGTTACAACTACTGGTACTGCTCTTCCTTATAAGTAACAAAGGTCATGCATGCACTAATTAATTAGAACACATACAAAATGTGTCAGTACTCGCTATTCCTATAGTTTTAATTATTGTAATATGATTGTACACCTGCAAATCAGAGGAGGTACGACACACTCACATGAGCTCACACACAAAATCTGTACAGAGCAACTGAAAAGCAACATTATAGTGTTTCATTGAAAACTACATAGGTGCCAATTACAAAACTACATAGTAACCCTAAGGAATAGCAGTACCAGCAGTTGTAGCTTGATAATGGTGTCTTCAGGATTACAGGAGCTAGATAATACCTGGATTATTAACACTGTTACCAGCTCAGTTCATAAGTCCAGTCTGCAAAACACATCATGCCAAAACAAAATAGCAAACTCATCACTACCTAACAGATTTACACTGATGGAAGATGTTAGAAGATTTCAGTTTGGTAAAACAACTATCAAACTTCCCTACTACAGGATATGTAGTAAAGGTCACTTACAAAATTTACATAAAATCAGAGGAGGTAGGACATATGCACTAAACATCATTTGGTATTCACATTAGTCTCAATATTACCATAGATAATATACAACATGATTGGAAACACTCATATTGTTTACATAGTGACGTCATGGGCCATCCTTGTTTTGGTGCGGAAAAAAATTATGGCCTCTACAGGTGGAATATTTCACTATTCTTGAACCTACCAATTAGTGTTTGTTGTTTACAGCTGGTTAGTTACCACCTACACTAACTGGAGGCTTGACTGGGTAGGGACACTGGCGAGTAGTAAATAACAGCATAAGATAAAGGTGAAATATGGTGTTTCAAAATGATTATGCAAAATTCCTGAAGAAACAGAAAATTCAGTGTTGTTTCTTTGCTGCTGTTTACACCACTTGTAGCAGGTAGAGTGTAATAGGCTAGCTAAATATTCACTGCTTTGTTGCGTTTCCACTGTTTTGATAAAACGTCAGAAAACAGGCACTACTTTGAGCAATTATTTAGCTCAAGTTGAGCAGTACTGCAGAGCTTATGATAAGAATTCTCTGTTGTCCTGCCACAATGTCCTGACAAACCAAAATCGGCCGGACAATTGCCAAAATTGACTGGACATGAGATGAATGCCCAACATGTCTACTGTAGCATAGCAAATAAACATTATAGTGGTAAGACATCACATGCCTTACTGCAGCTGTTATGTGGTTGAAGTACACCAGTGGGTTGGCAATGGTACATTTATGGTCACTCCCTTGGGTTGGAAGAATGTATACTATCTCCTGGCAACCAAATGAATGTTATTGTTGATAGCATGCCAGCTCAGCCCTTAGGCTCCTTCTTTATGCTTTGATGGGACACTGTGTCCGGACAAATTGCATTATGGTCAGACATCTATGCAATTTGACCGGATTTTGTCCGGTGTCCGGACGTTATCATAAGCTCTGGTACTGTGGCATAAAATATATTTCAATGTATCACACATTGCTTGGTTGTGTAAATGAAGTAACAAGAAGTTGGCTAATAGTAGGCATTCCAGTATCCAAGATTTTTTAATTAACAAATTATTCAGGTACAAAATAACTACTCAAGTTTAACTTGGGATTGCTCCATTATCCGAATTCCAATGAGGATGAAAATCACAATGGGGTTTGTCCACACATTGATCATCATGGAAATCTTAGTTTTATTGTGTGCATTACATATAAGTAAGTTTTGCATTGTTTTATGATCTTTTCAAGTCTCATAATGTATGTAGAATACTTTAAAAACTTTTACAAATGTACTGTCAGGTGGAAGGTAAGCACTGGTGCTTACTTTAAAGTGTATAGTTATTTCACTTGAGTTAGTGATTTTCAACTCCAGAGCAATTTTCTGATGGCTGTAAAAGTATAAACCACCTCAAAGTCAGTATAACAATGCTGTAGTTGAAACCACAACTCCACCTTAGGTATTGTTGTATCATTGTGGCACCTCCTATGTAGTTGTTTACCTTTATTTATTGCACTTTGAGTGAAAAGATGAAAGTGAAAACTATGCTTTTATTTACATATTGTACACCTTTCAAAGGCCACAGCTGTGCTGTATTTCTAACAGTGCTGTATTTGTCCAAGAGTGCTGTATTTTCCCTTTGATCTAATACAGCACAGTCTACATCACAGTCCCAAACAGTAAACAATGTACCCACAATATGTAGTAAGCTACGATACCATTCCTTTTTCTAAACCAAGAGTACAAAAAGACAATATGGAGCTACAAAACTACCCTTTCCTTCCTAAGTCAACAACAGGGTATATAGTACAAAACCTGTAAAAATCATGAAGGTACAATCACTAGCTGTCTATTTAAAACAAAGATTGATAGTACAGTTGCTAAATGTTCCGAGAGAGGTTTGGCTGAGTAGTACCACTCCTAGACTGAGTAGAGCTGGAATGAGCTCAACAATGACCTCAAAGTTGCAAGAGAATATTGTGATCCATCAGTCCATCTCCATCAAATATCAGCATAATCACTTTCACAGTAGCTCAGGATCTTGACTTTCTAGTATCTCAGCTGGTACAGGATCATCAGGTATATTCACTGATGGATGATGCCCATTCCTTAAAAATTTTAATAGCCAAATTAGAATTTTCCCGAGTATTAGTAGGAATTACTCCTTTGGTAGCCTTTTCACATTAGGAGAACTCACTGGAGCAATGAAACAACTACAATTAACACTATTAGTACAATCTTTCATAGGTGCTGTAGCTGTTTTCTTCTCAGTTGCCTTCCTCTCTTGCTTCCTCTTTGTTCAAAGCAATAACTGCACTTTCTTGGTTACTGAACTATGCTCAGCATTGCACTCACCGCTCAACATAGCCTGAGAAGTGTTACCATACTCAGATTGCATGTCTGGTAAACTTGATAATCACTCCGTCACATCACTAGTCATATCACCCAGTTTGTTACTAGTTCCCCCCTTTTAGTGACCCCAAATGTTGCAGCCACTCTTCGCTAATTCCTAGATCAAACCGTTCAATAAACACCGGGTTTCCGTTTGAAAAGTGAAGGGCTAACAACAGACAGATCACTACAACTTCTTGCCATTTCCTTTCGTTCACGCCGTAAACAAGTGAATAGTTACACCGGTCCAACCAGTTTACCCAGTACAATGAACCAGTTAAAGCACCACATTCACTCGTGCACTATGACAAAAATAGCACTAGGGCGTGGTCTCGAGCCTATTACAACCCGAGACAAAATATTAGTCCCTCAATTGCGCCATCATTCTAATTTTCCATATTGCACTCGCGGTGGTGCTTTAACTAGACTAGTATAAGTTGTTAACTTGATGTTTTTATTTTCTTGAGATAGCCGCTTGCCTACGGGTATACTCCATTGTATTGAGAAGTGTGCAGTAGCTGAAACATATTTGCTCACTACAAAGCATACAAAGATCTCTGGATCCGATAAGATCTGAAGTTACTCTCATTACATGTACAAACGTGCAGCTAGAAACAACTGTAGTTTCAAGACAGTCCAGATTGCTAGATGGCTTCCTGATTCAATTGTGCCATTTTTACCTTTAAAATGTACGGGAGCCCTGGAGAAAACATGTACTTTTTCAGTTTTTTAAGCACTGTGCATGTCAAAGTAGCTAATTCCATTATTTCTGAGATCGACAATCAAAACTCTATCTATTGATCATATTAAAAAAAAAACTTTTTTTTTCCAAAATATAAAAATCGGGCTGGACTGCTTACTAATAGTATTGCTGCTGAAATTATAGTTGATGCGTACCTGCCATTGTTACCTGTCACAGGCAACATTTCTCTCAATATCCACAGACACACTGTGTCCTTGTCCAGTACACAATGCAACATAATAAACAATGTGAAAAAATGTCCATGCCTTCAAACTGGCATTCAAACAAGCAAGAGAAAGCCAAACCACCAGTCAGTACATTTCAATAAATTTGCAGATGCCACAAAAATTAACTAGATAGATAATGGGCATTTCCCATCCATTATTGCACATATTATCTATGATAACACTTAGCAACCATGGGGTTCATGGTGTTCCACACGTAGTACTGTATATTAGAGGTTTACATTCTTACAAAAAATACTGACCAGAAATAGGCGGACCTCGTGATGCACTTTGGTAGTATTAGTTACAAGCTCAAAAGAGCCTTCAGATCCAAAATAAATTATTTTTTTCATTTACAGTAGTTTACAGTAGTGGAATTTTCTACTTACTGACTAACTTACTAATGTCTTCAGACAAAATAATTGCTAGGGTTATGGGCTTGATTTTTCACTATTAAATATGTTGCTTCAACCCTACAGGTGCCTTTTGGCATAACTCAGTTCAGTGGAACCTCAGTTATCTGAACCCCTTGGGACCAGGAATGGTCCACAAGTCTGAAAAATCTGTATCTCTGAAACAGTGTATAAATAACCTTAAAAATAGTATAAAAAACATTTTTGAAAATTTCAGTATTATCAACTACCCTAATAGAACAGTCACTACTCTAATAGAGCAGTCACTTCTGTAGCTCGGCTAACTGACAATCCAGATAAGTGGGGTCCGGATAACTGAGGTTCCACTGTACATACAGTGCAAGCATCATGGACCTCCTTTTTGTCCCATTTCTCTTCACTGAGAGCTCACCAAAGTGTCAATTTGTGTCAGCACATAATGGCTTCCCTACTTGCTCTTTCCATAGTTCCTAGACCAATTGCAGAGGATTAACTGTTCTTCATTTGTAACATTGTGCAATAAAAAAAAATACAGTAGTTGGAAATGAATTACACAGGCCATGTAACTTTTCAGCCAATAATCAATTTTGGTATGTGTGTTCAGATAAGTCCAGTGCCATTCTTTCTTTAGATGTGGTTACACAGGTTCATCAGTCATAACAATGTTACAAAAAGTAAACAAACAAACACAAGGAAATATTAGGGATTTTTAAGTTTGATTAGGGATCATCGACAAAAGAATAGTGAAACAAAGAAGGTCACCTACAACTGCAGATATACTGATGGGCCTTCATTCCCTGATTCAGTCAAGTGAGTATAGAATGAGGTAGAGATTAACCCCCTCACCGTCAAATTTGTAGAGGCTCCAATCTACTGCTTCTAAACTGCTATAACTTACAAAGCATACAAGGATAATTTTATAAAACTATTATCAAATTACTCACTACTGAACAGGGAATTGGATTATCGAGTTGCTGTTTACACAACAGCAAACAAAAAGCCATTATATAACTCTAAAGTGCAAAAATCGGCCTACGTGAAACCACACATCAAATCTTACAACTTATTAGTCTAGTACCGTATATAGTAACACAATAAGCATCACTAACCTGTTGAAAGTTGAAGTGATTATGTCTAAGTCTGGTTTTCAGACATTTGAGCAAGTGCGCATGCGTATAATTATACGCATGAGGTCACTGACTCAAGACGTAAAAAAGTAGCAGCACACCACTCTAACCTATACAGTCCCTCTCCTTACTGTTTCTCTTCATTAGTAGTGCCATTCTCACTTAGAAGAATCGTCTACAATGCTTGTTATCAACAACCCAAAAGTAGGTGATTACATCATCTAACTACGCGATAGTGTGCGAGAGACCAGTTATCCCTGTTTCCGTTCACTTAAAGGTGTGTACACTACAGGATAGGCGCAGGAGCTACTAAAACATTCGACTGAAGTTACAGAGCGCTTAGAATATGGTCTTATGGGCATTTATATTTGAAACCGCCATATGGCGGTTGTGGCGGTGAGAGTATATCTGCCATTGTAGGCACTCTTCCTTGTTTCATAAATTTTTTTGTCGAAGATCCCTTAAACTTCTTAATTTTTCCTTGTACTGTACTTGCTTAGACAGTGCTTGTGCTTCACATGGTCTATAAGGAGATGTACTTTTAGTCAGGGAATTTTAATATGATCTGGGAATAAATTCCTTACCAAGAAATTTTTTTAACCAATGTGTTTTTAAAGGTGTCTACTAACCCTCCTCAAAAGATTTAAACACAACTCCCCTAGGGGAACCCGTGACAGCTGCTGGAAGTTGGACTACCTATGAGCCTTATTTGGAAATATTTGAAATTGTCTGATTGCTGTAAGCATAGTGTGAAATGTCAAACTACATAACTTAAACTATATTGCACCCTTCCAGGGGTAGATTTATGGGGGAGGCTGCCCCCCCCCCCCCCCCCCCCCCGAGCGTCCCCACACCCCAGGTGGGGATTTGACATTACTTCTTGTCCCCACCCCTGGGGCAATTGACCGTTGTCCAATTCACTGACCGATTTTCTGTATTTGCATTTCTAAACAATAAAATTGCACTTGCTATAATTTTACTAGCTACAGGGCAGGTTTATTACTAGTCGCATGCATGAAATATGCGCTTAGTAATCCTTGAGGTGTTGCCAAATCCCCTACTATGGGGGTGGGACATGAAATTGACAAGTGCATTAGCGCATACAAAATTTAGCAATTTTATGAATTTGTGAATTGGTGCAATTAACTAACCACACATTTTGCAGGTTTAGTGTATACTAAAAAGATTATCCATTTTGTATTCATTGAATCCACAAATTGCTAATTTAAATTATCAATTTGTGGATTCAGAATACAAAAATTGATACAAAGTGTCAATTTTTGTATTCATTGAATGGCAAATGGATATTATAAATATACATTGGCCCTTCAGAATACAAAATGGATAATCTTTGATTGTCCATTTTGTATTCATTGAATCATAAATGGCCCACTATTAGTTTGCCATTTATGATTCAGAATACAGAATTCAATCTATTTTGTTATTTTATATTATTTAATCCAAGGACATTTTCCAATACCCTTACTGTGTTACGACTTACCCCGAGTTTTCGGGGTTGATGGGCAATTTGTACGAACATGCTTTTTATTCATTAGAACTGGAAACTTCTAATTACTATTAAATCCACCTTCATAGAAAGATTTAACTCTCCACTCCGAACCTCTCAATGAGAGAAATGTAGCGGGTATAACCCCTATCCATAAAGACCATAAGGACCTGACAAATCCCAAATAATCATTTAAAATTACTTGGCTCCGCCTCTTCTCACGAATCGACTTATGCGGCCATGCAATGCTAAATTTAGCAAAAAGAAACCAAAGTCGCTAAAATCGCTAAATTTAGTATATAGCTAAATTTAGTCACTCTAAAGTATATGGACTCAGTTGATCCTGATTAAATGCTACTATGTTATTGATAATATGCTTAATCATTTAAAATTACTTGGCTCCGCCTCTTCTCACGAATCGACTTATGAGGCCATGCAATGCTAAATTTAGCAAAAAGAAACCAAAGTCGCTAAAATCGCTAAATTTAGTATATAGCTAAATTTAGTCACCCTAAAGTATATGGACTCAGTTGATCCTGATTAAATGCTACTATATTATTGATAATATGCTTATTCCACAAGGTAAATACATAGCTATAAATCCTCCAAGTAGTACAACCATGGTTTTATATGCAAATGGCTTTCTGCACTTGCTTATCACACAACTACAAGTTTTCTTCTTTGCTACATACATAACACAATATACACATCTTTCACAATGTGATAATTGGTAACATGTAGTGTTTACATGTCACCACACCAATGTCAATGTAACCAAAAATGCTAATCTGCAAATTTAGGAAGTAATTATAATAATATTATAAACTTGAACATAGGAAACTCACATCATTTCTTGCATCAAGCACAACTGTTGAAGAGATTTTCAAGTACACAAAACTTTTTTTGATAAACTCAGTAATGTTTCTAGTAGCTGTTTCTGCCATGTATGAAACAGCTGTCTTAGGAATGATAAATTCCAGCAGTAAAGAAGACACAGCTGCTTTGCAAAATGGAGGAATCACAAAAGGCTTAACTCCACAGTATCGGCCAACAAACTGTTTGAGTTCATCGTATTCCTTTTTGGTAATACGATAGAATATTTTATTGCTTACAATTGCTACCATTTTATCATAACCCTTAGGAACCTTTTGCTTTTCAGACATACAGTAGTTGTAAATTTCTTGCAATTTCATTTGACTGTTTAGTTTTTGCTCATATTGTGTTAGCATTTGCTCACAGCGATCAGCAGATTCCAGTGATTGTATTAGAATTTTGAGCAAAGCAAAATCATCCCATCGCCAACATCCACGTAGATTTTTAATGAACATTATTCTAATACATTTGCAGGCTTCTATTTCTTTGAGTTGATCTTCATTAAATAAGAGCACACTTGAATCATCCTTGATAGTCAGATAAGAGCATACGTTCTTTATGACCTCTAGATCCTCATGTTCGTTCAGCTTTAATTCTCTAATGATATTTGATATAAGAATTCCAAATTCACCACTTGCTTGATGTGGTGTGGTGATCAGTGCTGATGCTGGAGAAGTATTGCACTTGCTTTTCAATTTATCAGCATTTACCTTGCAATTGTCTGTGAATAAATGCATAGATACATACAGAATATTGTACACATGAATGTAAAAACCGGCTACATATTCATAGATGGATCTAGGAGACACTGTTAGGGGGAGGGCATGGGAAAGGGGCAAGAAACTTTATGGTGAAACATTGTTTATTTTACTAGGAGGAGAAAATATAACTCTATCAGGAATTGTGGTAATTATTCTTATTGGGCTTTCATACATACACATTATTTCTTGTAATTGCATTTTTTGGTGTAAGCCACTAGGGCATTACTTGTATTGTGGTTAATTGTACATAGGTCTTACTTTTTGTATGGTATTCAGTTGTCGTAGTTGTCTTGTAATTTTGTGTTTCATTATATTCTTTGCCATTAGCTGCTATCTAAGTGGGTTACTACATATTGACAATGACGACCCAAGTGGCTGCTCCAATTCCTGCTGCTATTGATGAACTTTACAGCCAAGTTGAGGACCGGCAATCCTATACTGAATGCTTGCAACAATATTTCATGGCTGCTAGTGTTACGAATAAAGCTAAACAGCAAGCTATATTGCTAAGTGCATGTGGTGCATGCGCTTACAGACTAATTTGCTCTCTATCAGCTCCTAATAATCCAAAAGACACCTCTCTGTCTGATTTGATGAAACTGATGTCTGAACACTATCAGCCAAAACTGTCTGTTACAGTACAGCAATTCAAGTTTCATTCTCATTTTTATACTGTACATAGAGCATCAGTGGCAACCTATGTAGCTGGACTTCTTTCTTCCCTTTCAGGTGGTCAAGAATTCACCAAACTAGATTTGGCACATGCTTATCGCTATATTCTTTCACATAACTTTGGTTGGCATGGCTTGATGAATGAAGAACACTTACATTCTAAAAGCCTATTTGTGTGTCTTCTGAGAATTTTGTTTAAATTAGACTTTCTAGTTTGAATCTGAGAGCACTTTTTGACAGTTATTGAACTAAGTGTACAGTTCAAAAAGCATGTGTTAACTTAAAAGTATCTTTCTGAGATAGAATCTGCTTGATCACTTGGTACATTTAATGAGCTAGTGTGGTATAATTCAATTAGAATAGTGACTGTTCTATTAGAGTAGTGACTGCTCTATTAGAACACAGTATCTTGATCGTGGCACAAAATGCAAACTTATTTGCCAGAATTTCTTCATATAGCATTTAGTTTATACATGCATTTATAACTTTGTCTTCTATTTACTCATTGGCTGTCAGTACTTTAATATAGTGTGAATAATTCCCAGCCTGTTCACGGTAAGTGATGCAGCTATACAGAGTGAATAATAACAATATGGAAAGCAGTAATTGCTTTATGTGCTATTTTACAATTACATGCCCTGTACCTGTTTGCAACTGAATCTTCACATTTACTGCCAATGAATTCAATCCAACAGTGGTCAGTGCAGTGACTAACTGACTCCAACTAGCATCAGGCTTCATCATCAGCCACTTTTCGAACATGCATGATAGTACAGCACTTGCTAGCATCATTAGGATGATCAGCTTTGATCACATCCAGTACGCCAGTGGCATTGTCCAGTAACTGTACACCTAGATCATACCACTGTGCTGCTACCCCACTGACTTCAGGTTTCAAAATGGCACGAAGCTGTTTTTGAGTTGGATAATCGTGATCTATGTAAAATAAATTTTTAAGGATAAAAATCTCAGTTATTGTTTATGCCATTTTATTGCAGGGCTTGTATATTGTTTTGCCTCACCTCTCAAGTCTTGGATGTCTTCCATCAGTGAATAAACTGAATCACTACAGGAAATACCCACATACCTATATAGTCCATTAGCAACACAATACCCATCTCAAGCAATACACTACTAGTGAGTGTATTTATAAAATAATCAGGTAAGGATCCATGTAAAAACAAGCGGCATGATTCATATAAATCTTGTAGTTATAAGTTGTTCTAAGTAGCTACTGTATGCCAAACTATGTATGGGTTTCTCACATAAACATTTTGGTACACAATCATACTCATACTTCTTGTTTCACTATACTCTTCTCTTGTGGATCCAAACGTAACATGACATTTGATAATTTTAAATACACTAGTTTGCTTACTTTTTGCTATAGCTATCATGGAGCATTGGGCAATGGCAATATCCCGGATATGCATGATCACTCAGTGTTGGTGTAACACACAGGATATTATTTTTGACTGGTTGAAAATTAAAATTGTTCACAGTGTGCTCTATACTATGCCATGAATATATACACTACCATATTTTCCTATAAACTTTATGAGTGGTTTTGTTGATGAAATTGTATTTGCTTATTTCAGCTTTCTTTGTAATTTCAAATGCATTTTGTACATCGGAGCACTCCTGAGGAGTACGAGCTACTTTGCTGATAACCCTCCACTTTTAGATGCATTACGCAAACAGTATCCAATTACTTTAAATGTATCACTTTCACACTTTAGTGTAAAGAACAAAAAAGCCAGTGTATATATCACACATTCAACTAGTTTTTGAAATGGCATTGTGCGAATACAAGTACGTACCTCAACTGTGCAATATTTTGATAATGCTGATATTAGTTATCAGATTACCTTGATGTACTTTTCTTTTTTTTGCTATGTCTCTCAGTAATATAGTCACACCTCACAAGAATTAATTTTTCTTTTCTTCATCAAAGCCTTAAACAAAAAATGATAATTGCAGGTTAGTTTTATGTTACTGTTCTGATATTAATCAGACACCTGGCTCGACATCACATAACATGGTTTGACTAATGGATTGAGCCATAAGTGTATTCACAAATTAATAGTGATTGTGAGTACAGTTAGCAAATGAACACACTTTTGCACAATGCACTGATTGGAATGCAAGTTGATAAGATTGTTTTAATACTAGCTACATAGTGCTAATCAACCTTGTCATATGCTTAACTTGTGTCATTATCCCTATATGTTCAAACCCTTAAAGCAGTTGTTGATATCCCATAATGTTTATCCTAAATTCACATGGAATACATTTGGGAAATATGTCTGCACATGTAGGTGATTCACTTATATACTACAGGAACTTGCCATGACATCTGCACAAGCCCAATAGATACAGGCCCAAGGAAAAGACTATGAATGTGTTATTCAAGATGCTACTACCAAGTGGAATTCCATCTCATTCTTGAGTCGTACGCTTTGCTCTGTTGCACTACGAGCAATGAATAGAAGGGAACCGGCAATTTACATATTAATGTATAACTTGGAAAATGCTATATCTACACAGTACTGTGACTCTTTTACCACAGTTATATACCTACCTAATATAATTTTTAGCTAGTGCTATAGACAATATTACTATATATAGCGTACAAGTGTGTGTACACTCCATACCATTACTTGTGTTAACAGAAGCTTTAGATAGAAATAAATCCCCTTTTAATTTGAGCAAACACTGCTTGAAGGTTCTTAGTTTACTAATTTGTTAAGATGCCTTACTGTAGTTATACTGATAGTAAAGTGTCAGTAAACTTAAGTATATGGAACATAATTATTTTACTAAGTTTTAAACTCTCAGTAAAACATCAGTGAATGCGGGTTTACTGAAAAACTACTAAAATAACAAACAATTAACTGTTCCATATACTGGGGATATACCACTGTAGTAAACTAAGATACTTCAAACAGTGAAATTAATGGTATCAATATCATGGTTTCTATTTGCACAGATAACCTTATAGTACTACACAATTGAACAAATGGCTACAAGGAAGTATGTACATTGTGTCCATTGTGGCTTTTATTTCATAGCTACGTAATTATTAAAAGGTCTTGGAATGGTGCAATTATTATTAACTTAGCTATCTACAATACTGAACCAGGATTCAAAGATCCACTTGAATCTCTTAGCCCTCTATAGGGTTGCATGTGTTCCATTGCATTATTAGCTCTTCTTATTTAAGCCATTTTAATCATTTAGAATCAGAACAAATTCTGGTTATACAAATATTTAATGGATACAAGTACCACACAGAGAATCATACTGTGAAAACTACCTGACTAAAAAAAACAAATCTCTGTGCTCCAAGAGCATTGATGGTACTAGTACAAGGTGCATTTAATAATTCATATAAAATTTAAAGCTACATGCTTTTAAAAGAAATTGCTGACTTTTCATTATCAAGATGATAAGGATAGTATGTCAATTTCTATATCATACTCAAAATTCCAGCTCTATGGCAGGTGTATCTCATCTCTAATGAGAACTACCAGTTTTCTGTTGCATTATACTCCCATTTATATTTGGTCAAATACTAGCTACACCAACCTATGATGCTGATAATTATATTAAACAACACATACACTGATATATCTATGAGGGATGCCATCTAGTCACAATTAAGATATTGATCCTTATAGCCATAATAAAAACAGAACACTCTTCTATTGATTGAAACCCCTACTATGACCTGTTTACATTGTTCCCCACACTGTTCATGCAATCATATACATACAGTATAGCTAATTGTGTATTTCTCTTTTATCTGTCCAATATTTACTTACAGATTTGAATTCAATTCCATGTATGATATATAGCTACATATCTTAATTTTCGTTATGGCCATAACCTAGCTGGGTGCTTCACACACTGGTGAGAAGAACCTGCATGCTACTTTCACTGACACTTTTATCACGCATGCCTTCTCTTCACTACAGTTTAACATAATTATATATTACAATCATGCATGGGACTAGCTCGCTATATATAGACCACAAAACACTTAAAAACGCAAAATAGAATTCGTGTAGCTATCAATCATATGTAGTTAGGCTAGTTCTCTTCAGCTTAACTTCCCTCCCATCCTCCTCCTCCCCAAACTCCTTCCGTTCTTTAGAACTACGTTTTATATGAAGAAGTTTGCGGACATTTACTATACTTTTGTCCATGGCAAAAATGCCAGTTGGAACAGGCATGTCCAATACATTTTGATTGAAAAACCATTAAAAATTAAATTAATTATCGTGTACCGCCTACATCGAGTCTGTTTAGCAACTTTCCGAATTTGATACATGTAGAGAAACTCTCTGCTAGTACAATGATATCAAAAGAAGTCAAATTCACGGAAATTTAGGCGCGTCAAAATGGCCTAAACCGATTGGGTGTAGCAAATTTCCCCATACATTTTGTATTGGGCGTTTCGGGGCCTGCAATAAAAGGCGTAATAACCCGCGACACGTGATAGATACCTCGGATTCCGAACCAGATTTGGAAAGAGCAGTGAATAGCGATTAAGATGAGCTATAGCAGAAGGAAATCAGAGGAAATGTAAGCGCGGCATTTTAAGGTTGAAAATCACTTACTTTTTCTATGGCGAATTGAATGGAGGATATTTGGAAGGGAACGCTACGAGGTATTTCCAAGGGCGTAGGCAGGGGGGTTCGGATGGTTCGGACGAACCCCCTTTCAGAAGCAGAATTTAAAAAAATTAAAAATCACACCAAATCTTACAACCCTGGAGCTCTCCGGTATCTACTTTCCGACTGGCGCTCCTCTGTACTACTCTTGAGGGTCACATCACATTAATGCTGAACCCTGCAAATCATATCTATTGCATCACGTGATCAATTGCGCACGTGATGAATGGCGCGGGTGAAATGGCGAGGGACTGTTCAGTAGACATATTACAAGCTTAAGGCAGCAGCTGCTAAATTCTTAAGTTGAGTGGTCGTGTTATACATGTGTCAGGTTAGCACGAACTGTGAATTGTTGATGTATATTTACCTGATGAATTGTTTATTTATTACATGTTGTGTCACGTGATGTCTCGAACATATTGGAGTACAAGCCAAGTGTTAGTCTGGAGTTATTGACCATCAACAGGAGGACCGGCCGAGAATAATGTATATAGCTGGAAAAAAGTATTGCCAACTAAGGGACTCGAGTGTGGAGGGCTTACGTGTGCTAGGAAATTGAAGTTGGCTGTCAGTATGCTGTCTGGAAGTGAAGATTAGTTAGTTTTACGATAGGTTTATAGTTTCTATATAAGCTGCATAAACAGCAGTGTGTAGGTTTTGGCTAGTTAGATCATAGATAATACACGTAATAAAGGATTGGCAACGTGCCTATTAAACCTGTAGTGACGTCACGTACAATCCTCGTTACGGTACGTCATCCAGTTAACGCGCCCTCTCACCCGTTACTAAACGCACTAGGCCGCTTCGTTCCTTGTGCCGTAGCAAAGTACTACTCAGTAAATACGTAAAGCTTAGTTCAAATGAACGTACAACTACTAAGGTTAGTATCTGATGTAATATAATAGTGAAACACACTGTCATTTTTAACCCAACGCAAGATAAGGCCCACTGCTTCATGGCTTTTCTCAGTTTTGGAGTTTTAACAAGGAAACTAAAGTGCTTTTTTCCGAACAATGTATAAAGAATTAATTGTAACCGTTAATAGAGTGGAATGCTTTGTTTTGTGTAGGCGTACCACTTACCAAACTATGGTTTGAAGCTGTTTCGTTGTGCTGGGTTTTGGAGTTTTATCGTGGTACTATGTGGAGAAACATCAAGTTACTATTCAGCACAAGAGAGCTCAATGTTATGGTGGTGGAACGCAAATATGTACGAGCTCAAATTCAGATGTGGCATTAGCCATCAAAGTATGTGAAAATGGAGTATAAAAGGTGTAGTGGAATGGAGCATATTATCAACATGAAGGAGCTGTTGGTGGTAAAATATTGTACCATGACTTCAAGCTTAGACAGGGAATAATGAACGTTTTTGGAAATGTAAGCAGCTCACAGCAAATGCCATCCAGTGGATATCAAGTGACGTCCTTGTGTTCGTCAGTGCTGGAAACTGATGTTGTGGACTAACGTCTAGCTAGACTCTGCTATATTATAATAATTGATATATATAAACAATGGAAACACATCTGAACTCCTAGGGACCACCTGCAGTTCGATAAATGAAGTTTTGTACAAAATCTCTTAAACACATTTGTAAAACATTATTTAACTTCTCTAATAGAACACTCGCTACTCTAATAAAGCATTCAATGAATTCAAATATTCAGATCAGATAAAAATCACAACTCTAGGAGTCACAAATGACATAGGACTCTCACACACAATCTCAGAAAGAAAATCTTAAAATTCTGAACTATATAAAATCAGTTATTTTTGCTTCTGTCTTGATTATAAGAACCATATGTGACAGACACATCCTTTGAGGTTTCCAGGATGGCTTAGAGTTAGTTAGATAATTGACTGATGGATGCTCCATTAATTGATTTGTGCAAAGCACACCTGCATCTCCATTGAGGTTCCTGAGGTCCTGTCAGTTACTCATTTTCGTGCAATAGTAGCAGTGAAATGATCCTAGTAAACACCTAGATAAAGATTTATATTATTGAAATTCTAATCAAATACTTGAAATCCCTAAAACATTACACAATTTAGGGATGTTGGTCGAGAGGTCTCTTACTCAGTGAAATATTGATCAAAGTTCAGAAATTTGTAAATTATTTTTTTTCAAATACTTTCCACATACCTAAAACAACAGCCATTGCAAGATCTACCATGGTTTCTGGAGTAAATATGGCCCCTTGGTATGGTTTCCTACAAACAATTAGCCCCAGGTATAAAAGGAGATTTATTTTCTGAAATATCACCATTGAAACTTGCTGCAATTTTGATAGCCAAATTTCAAGGATTTTCTGAGTGACCAACCCCTGGAATTCCCACACAATACAACACATACCATGGCCTAATGAAACAACTCATCACATGTGAACAACATGACGAAAATAGAATGGAGTGTTGAACTCTTGTCCTCCACACACGCACTCACACACCCAGAGCTTAAGCCGGAAGTTGTGTGAAACAATTATTGCCACCCAGCAAACCAACACTGGGATGCCTGTGTACCACTCAGGCACTAGAATCTTGTGCAGAATCCTCCTGGGACAGGTCTAGTAATCCACAGGACTGTCCAGGTCTAGATCTCACAGGGAGAAGTAGCAGAACCCAAAGTCACACAATGACCACAAAGTTGAGACAAGGACAGTGAGGCAACATAGCCAAGTGGCTAGAGCACTGGCCTGGTAATTGAAAGGTTCCAGGTTTGATTCCCAGTTATGCCAATCTGGTGATTCCTTGAGCAACAAACTTTACTAATATTGCTCAAGCTGTATACAGTTGGGGACCTGGTGAGCTGTCACAGCACCATCAATGGGTACCTGGTGTTTACTGGGGAAACAAATGCTCAATATACACACAATATCCATCAGTCCATTTCATAGGCGGCGGAAAGGGGGGGCTAGGGGGCTGAATCCCCCCTCAGAACGATATCACACCGAAATTATCTTTCTTGGAGTGGGGCTGAAAACCGTGATAAAGATCGAGATACTCTAATAGAGCAGTCACTCTAATGAAGCAGTCAGTGTGTAGCGAGCTATGTAAGGATTTTTATGTAGTTTATCAGCTAGAAATGGTAGCTGGTGAGGTGGAAAGCTCTTGTCAGTTGGTTGTGACCTTTTTTTTTTTTGGTCTCACCTTACCAAACTTTAGAAATAAGTCTGGGTCAGCCCAGCGGAGCCCCCCCTCATATCAACTACTTCCTCCGCCGCTGGTCCATTTAAAAAAAACACATTGCCACTGGATACATAAGGTAGTATGCTGCTGAAGCCCTATTACGAACAGCCAATCGGCTTAAACCCTGGTTTACATAGCCCATCCTTATTATGACCTACTGCAGCTGGCTACCAGGAGCGCATCGAATTTTTCATAGGATTCGATATTCCTGTGCCACGGTAAATAAGACTCCAACCCCACGACTCACCAAGTTGCTGCCAGCGCCCAAAATCCGCTAGTTGATAGCTCACTACAATCGATACTGGTTGCATCTTGGGTTACATGAGTAGCTCCTCTCTACTACTGGATAGCGAAATAACAGCACTGGGAACGATAAAACGGAGCATTCATTCTGTGGGGTAGCCGTATCTATGACGATAGACGCGCAGAAGTTACATAATAGGTCACGCGACCGTAACGAGGATTGTCTAATAGTTGCTATGCGCGTTGCCAATCCTTTATTACGTGTATTATCTATGGTTAGATGCACAAACACCTTTTAATGTTACTGCCTAAGGGCACATTTTGTGTATGCATCATTTTCGTTCAAACATGGTCTAGGGGAAGCACCCAGGCCTTCCCCTTAAGATATTCCCGCCACTTTAAATCCAAACCCCCTTCAAAATAATCCTGGCTACGCCCCTGATTTCGATGTCTTGACAGCCATTAACCTTCACTTCATTAGTGTTACAATGAAACAAAAGCACTGTGAATTAGTTCTGCAGGTTAGTTTGCGAAAATTACAGTGTTCTGTGATTAAGTCAAATTATCAGTGTCCGTTCCATGTAAAAACCTCTTCATGTAGGATAGTTTTAGACAAGACGACAAACAAGTAGAAGACTATACAACTTACAACTATAAGTCACATGTAACTAGAGCTAGCAACATTGAACTCACTAACTACACGTGACAGCTACAGCCTTAAGCCTGTCGCTGCCGCTGTCCGGAATTGGAACTAAAAATTAAACACCAAATTTTATGCGTTCCAGTTTAGTTAAGCTGCGGGATGAAATAGCTATATGGATTTCCATGCAGCAGCGGGTTAGTCTCGCGTGGCCAGAATCAACTCTCCGCCCGGCGTTTATCGATTAAATAAACGGAGTGTCTATGTCCACCGGTATACCGGTTGTTCTGAGAGTCAACAAAGTTCTGTTACTCCCGTTACGCTAGTGTCACGCAAATGCTTACAGACCTTAATTGGCCTACACTTGCGCGATGCAGAGATGAACTGAAAGCCATAATGATGTTTAAAATGGTCGTTTACATCTTGACGTAAAAAGGCACTTAATCCCATGGGGCACCCATGGGAAGATTTAACGTGAGCAGTCCCATGGATCACTCATGGGAAAGAATAACGTCACTATGCCCTTGGGTCACTCATGGGAAGATTTTACGTGCTTTACACTCACGCAAAATGCTGGTAGAAGGTTGGAGATCCACTTGAGAGCCTTACTCCTGGGAAGATTTTACGTAACTTTGTAGATCACTTGATACAAATGTCACGTGATGCAATCTAATCACGTGAGCATTGTTAAACGAGATTCCTACACTAAAAAATTTGTAGTGAATTGCTCTGCCACAATACTCACTACTTTTAAGTAGTGACGTTTTGTAGTGAACGTCACTACTTTTTGCAGTGAACGTCACTACTTGGTGATCAATGTAGTGACGTTCACTACAAAATTAGTAGTGAACGTCACTACACAAAAATAGTGAGTATTGTGGCAGACATTAGTAGTGACGTTCACTACATTTAGTAGTGACGTTCACTAGTTTGTTTTTACTGTGTATCGACTGTTAAGCTAATCACGTGAGCATTGTTAAACGAGATTCCTTGTTAAACAATAGTGTTGAGATGTGTTCTCTGTGGAGATCAAGGTCTACATTGATTTTACTACTGCTCTGCTTTGGAAATCCTCTTTGCTTCGCACAACCCAGTAGCTCTGTGGATTCTGAGCCATTGGCTGCTAGTGTCATTATCGGAACAGCCCTTCTAGTTACTATAGTGGCTGCAGTATGGCTACTTACATACAATTCCCTTGGTTAGGGTCCGCAAACCGAAAAATCGATATCTTCAAATCGACTTACAAACTATAGCCATGTGTAGGGGTAGCAAGAAAACGCTCGAGTGGCAGCAAATTTCCTCTATCTCTTCTAGTGAAAATAACGCGAAATACCTTGAATTTGATCGATTTTTCGATGTCGTAATTTGCAATGTTATTTTTTGGGCCAAAACTCTCTCTCAAGCTTTGAGAGATTGTCCACTCTTACTATGGAGTATAGGTAGTTTAATATAATTAATCAATATTTGGTAGTGGCGTCGCGCGCATCGCCGATCGGCGAAAAAAATACGTTTCGTGATCTGGAGCACAGCATACTTGCAGGAAATACTGCAACATCTACTGCAGTGATCACCTCCAAGTCAAGTACCTGTGTGCAGAATATGGTGTGGATTGAAGTTTGTTGACCATCTGGCTGAGAGCAGTCTCGCCAGATTTAGCGAAAATTCCTCCGCGATTCAGCAAATACTGCCGTCTCGTGCACATAAGCACCTTTAAATGTGTTGAATTATGGAATTGATTACTCAACACAAGTACAAACTTCCAGCGAAGGCTAGATTACGAACACTTTAATCAATTATGGCATGCGAAACGCGATTTATTGTATAACACCAAGCCTCTCGTAGCTATTATATAATTTTACAAAAATATTGTGTAAAATACTTGACAACTACTCTGAGTGCAGTTAAGGTTACGGGATACTGAGCGACTGTCAAACAAAATTTTTATTACGTAATTAAGGCGGGCTTGGTGTTGTTCTGTTGTGTATCAGCTGGTAACAGGCTTAAATTGTTGGGAGAATCATAGCGTGCTGAGTGGACAGGTACAAGGTACAAGAAAACACACGTAACAGTACAAGATAACATAGAAACAACACACTTAGCGACTGGCGCACCTGTAAGCGCATGCGTAGTTTTGCTGACTAATGGCGATATTTTCCTGAACCAAAATCAGGACTGTCAAACTAGTTGTTATCATTTTGTATAAACAGACTACTAGTTTGGCTTCTTGTCTAGGTCCTGACGGAGCCATTCGTTAGAAATAATGTTTCTAGTGCTTGTGATATCAATTTAAAAATTAATTTTGTGACCACAGTGCCTTGCTTTAGGTAATATTGTAGTCATATTTCAGCAACTATATGCATTATTCACAAATCCTCTTGTCAGTCCCTCACAAGTGATGTTCTTCAAATCTTAGAATTGTTAGTAAGTTCTCATGGCTCTTCGTTGGTCTGATTTTTGGTTCATAGCTTTCACTAATTGGCATGGGGACAACTCATGTTTCCATAACAACATTTGATTTTCATGTCGATTAATGAGAAGTTAAGAATGCATAAATATTTGATAACAATGTATTAAGAAAAATCAAACCCCTAATCTTGAAAAATGATTGATAGTGTACATGTGGGATTTACAGTATCCCGTAACCTTAAATAATAATTTTTGTGGTTGTTGATCAATTTAAGTGACATTATGTACGAAAAATCAATTTCTGACTGTTCTATAAGAATATCTGACTGCTCTATTGGAGAGTTTCCTTCAAGTTATGCATAGTATAGCTATGTTGTATTGGTATGTATTGACCTATATAATTTAATGCTGGCATATTGCTTGCTATATATATAATAAAACCATTGTGACTTTTTCTGAAAAAATATCTTCTTCCTCATACTCAACAGGGCTAAAAGGTATATAGTCTAGACATAACATCTGCATTTTCATTTTGATATGCAATGTACCACTATTTGGTATGTATATACTGAGCCCACTTATGCATGGGGGCAGTATTGGCAATAATTATAGTAGCTATCAAAAGCAGAAACCAAGGGTTTGCTCCAATTCCATAGAACTATTTGAATTTTGTGAAAAGATCTTAATATATTAACACAACAAAGTCATCGTGATAATTACTCTAAATTCAGTGACATGTCACTACTGCTCTTAATCAATGTTTAATCTAATCCATTATAACTATGTCAATTTTCAAGTTCCAGCAAATCATCTGATTGGCATCTCATTATAGCAATTAAAATCAAATTTCTTCCAAATCACAAATAACTAAACTTCAGTTTTAGAGATTTTGTGTCATGCATGGAAGTAATACTATATTTTTAATGCCTTGCACAGGATATGATAATAGCTACTATACATGATTGAGACTGAATAAGTTGGTACTTTAGTACAAAATTAGCTACCAGGAACTATCATGGGCTTTGTATAATATAGTTTTTCATGCAGATGTGATATCTAGGCATGTAAAAACTTGTCTGGGGAGTATACCATCTGACCTTGCATGCTACTGCATTTGAGTATCACATGAAAATAGATGATCAGATAATCATAAGCTCTAATTTAACTATTAAAAAGGTGTGCATAATTATAACTATGCTGCATGACCTGCCAGCATGTACATAGCTAGCTATATAGATTTGGGCTTGCACTCAAGACCTCTGGACTTCATCCTTGCTACAGAAATTATCTTCTTATTGTACTCACAGTGATTTATAATCATATCAAGTCAGCAATATTATGCTGAGTGCCGTAAAACTTTCATTACAAGAGTTTTAGTTTTGCACAATAAATTGCGTTATCAGCTAACTGTAAAATTTACCGTCAGTAATCAAGCCATTGATGTAAGTTTATACTTGCTCTGAGCAATCATTTCCATACTCCAGCACACCTAAAGGTGTTAATTTGCACAAGACTGCAGTATTTGTTGGATCGTGGAGGAATTTTTCGCTAAATCGGGTGAGGCTGGTCTCAGCCAGATGGTCAACAAACTTCAATCCACACCATATTCTGCACACAGGTACTTGACTTGGAGGTGATCACTGCAGTAAATGTTGCAGTATTTCCTGCAAGTCTGCTGTGCTCCAGATCACGAAACGTCTTTTTCTTCGCCGATCGGCTATGTGCGCGACACCACCACCAAATATTTATTAATTATTTTAATCTACCTATACTCCATAGTAAGAGTGGACAACCTCTTAAAGCTTGAGAGAGAGTTTTGCCCCAAAGAAATAACATTGCAAATTACGACGGTGAAAAATCGATCGAGTTCAAGGTATTTCGCGTTATTTTCACTAGAAGAGATGGACGAAATTTGCTGCCACTCTAGTATTTTCTTGATTAGACCTACCCCTACACATGACTGTAGTTTGTAAGTCGATTTGAAGATATCGCGGATTTTTCGGTTTGCGGACCCTACCTTAGTCGTGCGAGGGTAAGCTAGCTACTATTGTATTACTTCAATGCAACTACAGCTAGCTATTTTTAGATTGTACACTACTTTCTGCCTGATCACAGGTGGTGGAGACGGCTAGGGGGACACTGTTTGCAAGAAAAGATCGAGATACTCTAATAGAACAGTCAGGATCTGGATACTCTAATAGAGTAGTCACAGTATTCAGAGAAGCAGCGTAGCAAGTTACTTAGCTACGTATGTGTAGTTATAAATAAGTAGATATAGCTAATTGGTGGAGAGCAGCTATTGTCAGCAGGCTGTGACCTCTTTTTTTTGGTTTTCAACTTACAGCTGCCCCCTCACTTTTTGGCCTGCTCCACCACCCTGCACCTGATAGAAACATGGCGAACGCTATAGATACAGTAAGGGTAAAAAAGCGAGCTTAAGGTTTCTCAGTGGATCAGAGGATCAAATGCAGCTTGGACACAGGAGTATGACAAACTTGCACCATCACATGGAAATTTTAATCTGAAATATGGTGGCAACTATTCATAAAAATTGCTATTCCTATGGCTTTATACAAAGAGAAACTGAAATCACTGATTAAAAAATGGCCACTATGCAATTCTGGGTGTATACCAAATCACAACTAAAGGTCATAAATTCACTGCTACAGAAGACAATAAGATTACAATACCTTTAGAGTTAGTGAAACAGTGCCAACCAGAAACAAAGAATAGTGCACTACTTTCAACCTCCTCAGGTAACCCTATAAAAGTAAGAATTGGTAAAGGAACACCACCACTAATGATAGCTAGGTAAATGATGAGTGAGAAAGAAAATTGGAAAACATTGACAAATAAAAGTGAATATCAGTATCCTGGTTGTATAAAACTGCCCGGCTTCAGTGTGTTTATCATATAGATGATTACAAAGCATTAGAACAATCAGTGGAAAATGATCCACATTTTATTTGGAATGATATCCAGTTGTCTAAAGGAAAGACAAAAACAAAGATAGGCTGTTGGAAATGGATGTAGGTGGTAAAAAAGAACATATTTACTATCAATCGGCACCCTGTGGGGGAGTGAAAGTATGCAGTGAGCCTTCATACAACTATGTTTCTGCAGTGTGAGAAAAAAAGACGATGCAAACTGCATCCATCTGCACCACTAAACCATGTGAATGACTGTCCAGTAGAGTTTGCATATTTGTTTCCAGAAAACTCAAATGACAACCATCGTTGGATATTTGCACTTGTCAGAAATCAAAAAGAACTGATGATTAATTTGCATAGTCATGCACTTCATGGGCCAACTAAAATTGCCAAGTGCATACAGGGAAATATTTCTAGAGCTGTATCACTTAATTCAACACTTAACACCTATTGATATAAGTCAAGGAAAGAGATTAGAATTTGTACCACGTGTAGTTGATAAGGCTAGTACACATTTGGGCCAAATAAGGACTGAAGTAAGAAAGGCCAAGCTGACGTCATCTGCCGAGAAAACATTTGACATTTTACAGTTGGAACAGAATCTTAATAAAATTAATCCAGAAGAGATTAAACAGCTAGGTGACACTACTCAAGGATATGTGGTTAAAAAACTATCAAGACCATACCTAATTGCTATCAATGTCTGTGAGTTTATACAAACAGATATATATATAACATACAATGTAATTACATAAGTACAGAATTTACATACTTTTTTAATGCTGTAGCATTTGACTATCACTTGATGGAATGGGAAGTGGTGGCTAGGGTACATCTTTCCCATCAAAATAGTGATGTGCATGCACTTGCTTTCACTAAAATATTTTAAAAATGCAAAGTGGATCATCCCCATTTCCAGCCAACTAAAATCCTTTGGGAATAGTGCCAGATTGGTCAGATGCTGGAATAAATGGATTAAAAAGAAGTATTAGAGAAGATTCAGCCATGCAGTTACTGAAAGGTTGCAAGGTACATTGGATTAAATCCTAGCACCATGTACGTGATAGAGTTGTTCATAGTATGCAAAATAAAAGCAAATATTCAACAAAATTGCTACAGCTATTATGCACTGTGATGGCCCTAGTGCACTGGAATACTTTAAAGTATTGTGTTCACAATATTCTGCAAAAATTCTACTTAGTGTTATAAAAGATTTGTCACTATTGGAAGAGGTGGAAATTCTGGACAAAACTGCAATTGGACTGCTGCTAAGAAAAGGGCTGAATGGTGGATCAGGCCCCAACACTTAAAAATGCTACATAAAGATCATGCTGACATGGGTATTAATATATTGATACTTGGAAGAGATGTCCATCATCAACCAATGCTGTTGAATGGAAGAATAGAGATTGCAAACTGCTACTCCACAATCATTACTTCCTACAACATGGACAAAGCCATTTGTGCTAAATATGTTGTTGCAAAGCAAGGACATTCAGTGTTCTACAATGACCAAAGTGTTTAAGTGAGGCTAAAAAGCAAGAGACTGCAGCCAAATGAAACAGCAAAGAAAATGCCAACATCAGCAAGAAGCAGAATGCACCGGTCCACCAGATAAGCAAGATGACTTTACCATAACTAAGAAAAGGTATCTGTAATAGCTTCGGAAGTGGGCCAATTTATACTTTTACGGGTATTTCATTGTTATAATATACTTTAGGTAGTAGCTGCTTTTGTTTTTGAGTGTGTCTCAGTCCTTGGCCTGATGACTCAATGTGTCTTGATATGCTGTGTTACTTGATATATTATACTTGCATTGAGTTGCATATTATTATTGTTATTTATCTAATACTGTATATACAGATGTAAATCTTTGGTTTTCAGTAGACCATTTATGCATGTATACGTCATTCATGGGCTTATAGTGTTCAATATACATACATTAAATTTAGTTTGACGTGTATCATTTACATAATTACATCAGTTGTATTGGAATATAGCTTGAGTAGTGAGATCAAGAGGGTATAATGCTGCACAGGAAAAGCTAAGGTCTCAACCATGAATACTCTACAGTATCTTTTGTACAGTATCACTAAATGGCACATGGTATAATAGTATTTTTTATATATGATCTCTTCAATGTAAAAAGGTAAAGGCAAGCACGTTAAATAGCGTAAAGGAATAAAAGATTTAGTTTTGTTCTTCAAAGTGTTAAAATGTTGGGTTTATACATAATGTCTTTCAAAAGAATGCTGTATTTTGTGGAAAATAAACCTCAGTGATCCTCCCATGCAAAATACTTTACAGTAGTTGCATGCATGGCTATTATTATTCAAACTTATGGAGGTTTTGAAATTTTCTGGCCAAAAGCATCACCCAAAAACCAGCCTCACAATACCTTCATGGTGCCTTGGCAGTATTGGTTATGTATAGTCAAGTCTAAAAGACTTCAGTGTGACCTGAAACAATTTCAATAGTGTAATCCACCAACTTATCGGCACCATTTCGTCCAAAAATTGTAATTTATTTTTGGAATGAGGTATTATATGAACTTCCAGTTTGCACTATTCAATAGAGCAGTCTTAGTCTGTTAGCACACCAAATTTTAATATGTCATGTTGGTAGGGACCCGCCGATTATGCTCATAATTTTACCTATTATGCTATGCTGCACTGCTCAAAAATTTACCTATTATGCTTAAATTTATGCTCAATACTTACCTATTATGCTCAAATTATGCCCAATTATTTATGTCTCAGTTCTCATACTCTACTAATATTTTCCAGTTTATGGATAAATAATAAGTGGCTGAAGCACAAACTTACTTGTCAGAATGCATATCACAGAAAAGATCGATATACTCTAATAGAACAGTCAGCTATGTGATTGTTCTATTAGAGTTACTGACAGTTCTATTAGAGTATATCGATCTCTCTGTGATAGCTATTTTAATAAGCAAGAATTCATACTATTACACAAATATTCTACCTATTATGCTAGCATTATGCTCAACGCTTTCAGGCACCTATTATGCTCATAATTCTGCCAGCATAATCGGCGGGTCCCTAGCTACATGTTGGTAATCATTGTGTTGTGAGTGAATTTGCAAAGCGTATCATGCCCCAATTATCGGCATGAGGTACATATTATTGGCACTCTGTACTTCAGTGATTGACCAATTATCAGCAGATTTTGCGAATTCATCAGTAGCTCTCTGGTGCCTTGTTGGTTCATTGTGAAAGTTTTGTGGAATATACAGTCCTTAAATAACTCTGTTTCAGACAAGTTTTCCAGCTGTTCGAGAGATATTCAGTTAAGATGCAAAAGCATACTGGTTTCCAATACAAAATTATTTTATGTATCTTCATATATTCCATGGTTTGTATAATTTACAAGAGCCAATAATTGGTACCTGCCAATAATCGATGACTTATGTACGCTAGTTTGCTATGATTTTTTTTCAGACTGATGCCTTCAATCAAGTAACTTGATAACAGTTAAGGCTACAAGCTTGTACTGTGGTGCTTTTTGGCATACCACAGTAACTACAATGTATGCACACATCATGGATTGTGTCCCATTTGTTTTCACTGACAGTGCAAAATGTCAGTTTGTAGCATATACAATTTCTTCTATGTATGCTGTAGTGTTGTTCCAGTATCAGCTAGTTGTTACAGTTCTAGTTCCAGTTTTAGAACAATAATCTTTACAATTACAGTTCCAGTTGTTCTAGTTCCAGTTCTGGAACCATGACATTTCGAATCATTCTTCAATTTCTATAACAACATTAATTTATTTTAACTTAAGTACTAGCTACCAAAAACCCATAATGAAATATGCACACAAACACTCATTAATAAGTTATATGCTAGTCTTGCCAGATTTAATCGTTTCATGTATGTAGCTAATTATTAGACAAACAACTATATAGCACCATTATTTCAAGTCCTTTGAGGTAACTAATGAGTCTGAATGGTGGCATGGTACAAAAAGAGTGACCTGTATAGCTAATTATCAAACACTGAACCAGACATAACAATGTGACTGAGCCATCATTGCATTTGGCATTCTCTAGCTAATCAGTTGTTTCAAGTAGTATTTTAGCACATGCCTACATGGTTGTAATACACACAGCTTTTCATAAAGTTATATACTAGTCTACATTGTGTTTTTATCAGAAAAAATCTGGTCTTGTATAGAGCATAAAATCTAATTGGAAAAAAACTGTATGGTTATATGACCTATTCCAGTTCCAGTATTAGTTCCAGTACTTGACAAAATTTCTTTATAGTTCTAGTTCTAGTTACAGATTTGAGGAAAGCAAAATTATAGTTCTAGTTCCAGTTCCAGTCTTAAGGAAAGCAAAATTATTGTTTCAGTTCCATAGAACTGGAACTGGAAAAAAGGGCTGGAACTGTAATTATTTTAGTTCCAGTACTGAGAATTGGAGCAACACTAGTATGCTGATTGAACAAAATAGTCTGTATTTTCCGTAGTGGCCAGACTTACTACAAAGATGTTTCTTGTATCTGTAAGGCTGTGTAGGGAATATCTGTTTGTTTTGTGCAACTTAGTTATGTCTTATGCATATCACTAGTTACGTACATGCAAGTTTCATATGAAACATAGCAGTGCATTGTGGCAGGTGGCTTATCCGTGGACTCACGGGCTGTCCTTTTAAATTTACACCAGTAGGCATTCCAGAGAAAGGGCTTCAGCCCAGATCCAGTCACATAATTATGGCATAATTCTCAATATTTTATATGATGCATTTATATTATTTACATGCATATATTTGTATATAGCTCACAGAATGATGTTGGTGTCATCTACAACCCACCTGACTTGGGTTTGATGGGGAAAACCATTAAAATGAAGTTCTCTATAAAAGTAGGAGTGGAAAAGTGGTACAAAGGGACAGTACCTTCATATGATGGAAGAAGTGGGAAGTACGGTGTATACTTCCTCATGACAAACAGACTGTTTTATTTTACCTGATGATCCTGACATAGATTGCAGTAACTAAGCCAGAAGTGGGGAAGTACTGTATAGTCACTAGTGTATACTGTGACAAACAGACTGTTTTCATGTTATATACTTGATGATACTGACATAGACATCATTAATATAGCTGCATGCATGCAATGTTTATATTTTCAAACTAATTTCAATATAGTGCAGCTCATCCACATGTGATCATGTTGCATCACATGACCACGAGGATTTCCAACGCAGAGCAAGTACCAGGGTAGTAAAATCCTTGTGATCACACACACACACACACACACACACACACACACACACACACACACACACACACACACACACACACACACACACACACACACACACACACACACACACACACAACACACACACACACACACACACACACACACACACACACACACACACACACAATACTACTGTTTAACAAGGAACCTCATTTAACAATGTTCACGTGATTAGTTTGCATCACGTGACCTTTGTATGAAGTGAGTTGCAACATGGAATTTCCTTTAACAATGCTCATGTGATTACTTTGCATGACGTGGTGTTAGATTTACGAAGTTACGTAAACTCTTCCCAGGAGTAAGGCTCTCAAGTGGATTTCCTACCTTCTACCAGCATTTTACGTGAGTGTAAAGTACGTAAAATCTTCCCATGAGTGACCCAAGGGTATAGTGACGTTATTCCTTTCCATGAGTGACCCATGGGACTGCTCACGTTAAATCTTCCCATGGGAACTCCATGGGATTAAGTGTCTTTTTACATCAAGATGGGTACGACCTGTTTAAAATAATTAACCACTTTGTTGACATCCCAGTAAATCCGTTTCTGACACCCATATCCACTGTACATAGTACCAGAGGTCATAATATGAGATTTATGCAACCAATGACACGGACTGATTCTTATATGTATTCCTTTTTCCCTTCAGCAATCAAAATCTGGAATGATCTACCCCAAAATGTGATTGACTCCAATGATATTGATCAGTTCAAACAAAAACTAGCAATTATTTAATTTATATACTTGTATGTATGTTGTGACCTGTGCACTATACTCTAATAGAGGTCTGCACAGTATTACCAATAATAATAATAATATTACCACCGGTGCCTCATACCTCATAGGCTACTGGGCGTGCGTATCCTTTATGGTCACGTGATGTTACAATGTGCGATATTTGCCGGTGATGAAAGTTGGTCGAAGTTCCCAATGATTTAGCGGATGTCGAGAAGATCAAGGATCAAGTGCAGGTATTATAGCGTCAGATGTACTTGTGCTGTAAAGTTTTAATAAAGATGTGTACGAGGATGTGTGCACTTTCGATACACCAGGCAACGTGGGAAAGGTGCTAGGTCACATGTATTTTTTTATGACAGGAAATAGTGCTACACGGGCACTTAGCAAGGGCATTGTAGGTTAATCTGTGACCTTGATCAGACTTAAATGGCCAATAGTCTGAAACACGAGCCCAAACAGTGTAAAATTGAAACCCATAATCAATAAAAGCAGATGTCTGTCATGAAGTCACAATTTTTCCAGACTTGAGGATGTACCTACAGTACACTGCATGCTTAAATCACATTCTCATGTAACTTGGCCTCCTACTAAAATTTAATAATACTTTTCTGTAGGTTTGATGATCTTTGCTTGTTACCTGATGAATAGAAGAAAAAGATGAGGAACAAGAAATAGATTACACCTAAATTGTAAGGAATTGATCCAGCAAGTATGTCACATGAAATAAAGCAAGGGTAAAGGAATACATGGGAATGGCACAGTATGTCACAACACAAGAACATAACGTTGCACCTTCATGAGAGCAATATTGCCCAATTAGCAATAGTTGTGACAAGCAAGGGCCTGGATCTGCAGGTGTATCTAATATTGAGCTTGTACGTGTGTAGAAAAATAGCAATGTCAGGGGAATAGCCAGGAAACGGGTTCAAATTTGAAGTGGAATGTCCTTGTGGAGAAGGTGGGTGCTTCCCCTGGACCATGTTTCACAGGCTAGTGGTACACTCTTGTTTCTCTGAATAACTTAGCTATAATTATTATTGCTGAAATGTACAAACTGCCCAATTTGTGCCTTTAACTGTACCTACAGGAACACAATTCTTTGAGGATTTTTCTATTTCTTAACTACTCCCAGTGGAATATAATTATATTGAAATAAGCAAAGGCTTCATCATTCCCAAACAAAACAACAACAAGTACCAGGGCAGCACACTTCTTGTCTTCTCAAGTAACACATGAACACATCAAAACATGATCAAACACTTGAAACTAAACAACATTTGATCCTAAAGGTGGTGTTTAATTATAAGCTGTAGATATATGTACATTATATTCGGCTTGTGCAAACAAACGGAGATGCTGTACTCTAATAGAGCAGTCACAATAATAAGTTGTGTGCAGTCTAACATTAATAACAATAGATAAAGCAGATTGTGATACTTTGTAATTGCTTTACCCAACAATAGCCTTTGAAGTGTCATGTCCCACCTACTAAGATGGAGGCCACGTGTGTTCAGTGTTGTACCAAATCCTCCCTTTTTCAAGTTAAGAGCTATAAATTGCAATAGGCTAAAATTAACTGAACTTATTTATTACATAGTCATGTGGCACCATTCTTATACTTGTTAGAACAAAAGCGTACAGAACCACAACATTTGATTATCTAATCATTACCTGTCTATGATTCCCATGAATAATATACTGTATACATAGTTATTGTTGTATGGAACCATATTATGTTACAATACAATTGCCGCAGGTACACTGATACATATGCAAACATATTGTAGTCTTAAAACAGATTTTATAAATAATTGATCCTTATGTACTGCAGGTAGAGGTGATAAGAGTGCAGCACTAACCATGGCCATGCACACAGGTGGACAACAGCAGAAATCTTAACTGAATATTTATACACAATTGCAGATGGGCATTTGTGCTATGCCATTATTCTATGAACTAGTTACTAATTTCATTAATAATGCTTCTGCTGTTCTAGTTTATTAGAGTATAGCCTATACTATACTGACTGTCTGTTATATTGCAAGAAGATTAGTCTCACATATACACTATTTTTTCTACTATATAGTTTGCCAACTGTAACTCTAGATTACCAGCTTTTAGTGGTAGTCTCTATGCACTGCTCTACACATTTGCAGGGAAATATTCTAACATGCTTCATGTTTTCAAATTTTGTGTTAGCTCATGTACTATTTGCAGCAAGAAATGCTCTATAGTGGCCAAAAAATTGTCAGGCAATTATCATGCATAAATCCAGTAGAAATTAATAATTGTTGTACATGCACCACTTGACATTATTTGCATATAACCAAACTACACTATTACTTAATAGCTTTAGAAATAATTATAGTGATGAAGAAGCATTGCCAGTAACATGATGCACCAGGAGAGGAGGAGAAGAGGCTAAATTACCCCCAATAAAAATACACTGGCTTTTAAAAATCAAAATCCTTTGTGCATATATGTGACCGGATTTGTGAAAAGGGGTCTTCCACACACATCCAACTTACCAACTTTGCTTATCCGTAACTTCAGATTGGAAAAAGATAATGGCTTTAAATTTGGTCAGCAGTGCGTATCAACATAGCTTAATGGATGGAGAACTTTCAGGCTTATATATTACTTGGACACAAAGTTATGGTCTTCCAAATTCATAGAATTGGATGTGTGCGGAAGACCCCTTTTTGCAAATCCAGTCACATATATGTAATCATATGTTCTCACCAGACACTCAGCATGAGCATATACTGTTGCATGTTCCAGTGAAGGAGTCTGGGGGGGAATGATCCTTCAAGAAATTTGAATATTTAAAAATATCTCCTTAAGCAAATAGCTAGCCCTATTTTAATTAGCCCCTGAGGGACACAATAGAGCATGCCAAAATAATGCTTTAAAGCCTACACTTGAAATTTTCGTACACAAATCTCTATTCAGGCTCAAGAGATACGGTACGGAGTATGAGAAATATGCTGTAGGTTCCATCACTTCTAGAATCTAGAAATCATAATTAAGAGTGAACAGCTAACCCAGGTTGTTGGTTGCAATTGCTTGCTGCAATATAAGAAAATAGTTTGCTGCCTTACATCACATAAACTAAACTTGTGTGTTGCCAAACTGTTTAAACTAGCAAGTAAGCGTGAGTCAAATATGCTCAAAATTTTGCCCATTCCCATTATGCTTGCATTATGCTCCTAGGTTAGCAACATTTCTTGCCAATTATCTTGTAGTCAGTGAATGCTCTATTAGAGTATTTCACTACAAAGTGACTGTTCTATTAGAGATGTATCAGAGCTATGGACTTGGTTATAATTATTATGTTTAACTGTGTGTGTACACATGCATACAGTATATTGAGAGATGTATTTAATAAGAATAATAGACTCACCTTGTAGACCAGTCCTTGTCCCATAATGGGGGAATCCCAGCCTGTTACAGAGAGTATCAATCTAAGGAACCGTGTATAATGCATTTGAGTGCTCTATTGCAGTTTCCACTGACTGCTCTATCAGGGAGTATCAGTCTATTTTTGTGGAATTAACTCCATAGTTTGAAATATCCACCTATGTAATATACTAACAGCATAGTACTCCAGCCACAATAATTATGCTTTTTATTATGCTGAAATATTTTACACAGGCCTACTAATAAGTGTAGCTATATAGTTCTTTTGCAAATTATTTTAATTGCTTGCCCAAACATCAATGTACACTAGAAGAGTTTGTATTAAAGCATCGAGATGTTGTAAAATCTGCTGTTACTCTTATGTAGAACACATTGGGTAGAAGGAATAAATGCTTTGAAAGTACGTATTGCTAGATAGATATAGATCCATTGGAAGCTGTTTTGAAACATTTTGTCACATTGAAGAAAATTCTGGAATAGAGAAAGTGTCATTCAGGCATCGTCACTCATGAAGAGGATTGATTTGAATTCATCATCAACATAGTGACAGCACATAAGGTAATTGTTTATATAACTGTAATGACAATATTTCTACAGAAAAGAAGAATTGATCTGGTCAAAGTTAATATCCAAGTTCAGTTGGCAATTAAAACTCTTGAAGACGCCAAATGTTTCAAATTTTCACTACGATTTCCACAAACAAGCCACTAAGCAAGCAAGTGTAGTTGAGACAAAATCACATTGCTGAAATGTTTTGTGAACCACTGCAGGTGAAACACCACACGGATGGTCATGAGTTACTTTCAGGTTATTGTACATAACTATTCCATTCCTACAGTATATAATATTATTACAAGTTTACAATAGAGATTTTCTGTTGGTCAAGATACTGCAATAAAAAGAACTATGCATGTTATTACTAACCCTGTAACCCAAGCTGGAAGAACATTTCAGGAAAATTTTACTCTGATGAGGTTCCTAGGTTCTCTGTTGCCATGCATGGTGTTGAATCAGAATTACAGTGGTGTAGTAAAATGCATGTAGAAAGATCAGTCAGAGTTCTATCAGCTTTGAAAGAATACTTGAACATGATTAAAGCTAACATTACATTAACCACTGCTACCCTGATTTGCCCAAACATTTATTATAATTATTATAACAATTCTGGCTCACTACTTTTTGAAGCAAAACAAACATATTATGATTCTGATTAAAGTACTTGGTAAAGGTACAGCCTGTATACCAGAAGGCCTTTCAAAGGCCTAAGATGTTTATATTAACTTCAATAAGTATGTTTGAAAAGTAGGAGAAAGTAGAAAAAATCCATGACTGGATCTGGGCAGCCTTGAACCTGCAGCCATCCGATTAACGCTCGAACGCTTACAGGAGTCTGCCAGGCGGTCAGGATATTTTCTTCTTACTATTTTCATGTATTTGTATCCATAGGAACCCTAGAGAGTGACTTATTATCTCTAAGTACCCAAGTGGAACCAAATATTCTACTTTATAAGGCAACGTCAAACATGAAATACAGTGGAAAGTACTGTAGTAGATTTACCAGTTTTGGCATGCACTAATGCATATTAATAGAGACATGCCAGTAGATACATACCACATATATAGATAATTGTAGAGTTTGCTATTAAACACACCTGCACAATCAAATTAAACAACAATCTCACTGATAACTGATGGTCCTTTCTCTTGAAATTTTAATGAGTGTTTGAAGTGTATGAAAATAGTAAATGCAATCTGAGAGCTTACATTTTCAAAATTTTCCTGTGAAGCCACCCATGTAGAACCCCTAAAACTGCTATGCTTCACATGCAGGGTGCTGTGCATGTGTTCTTATATATGGATACCAATCATCAAAATTTCTAGAGCTGCCATTGGTTGAACTGTACAGGGTGACTTTTTGTAGTTGAACTCTCTACAAGGTGTGGAAAACTCTCTACTGGCTTGTTCGTGGCTAAACGTTGTATTGTGACTTGATTGTAGTTGATCTCTCTATGGGTGACATCTAACATAGCTAAACTCTATCTACTGTAGTTGGTGACTTATTTGTGGCTGACAACTCTCTACAGGGTGACTTGTTAGCTGAACTCCCTAGGATGACTTGTTATGTAGTTGAACTCTACAAACCTCATAAGCCAGCTTTGGGGCTTGCAATTACAAAAAGAAGATATCTACACCAAAGTAGTCAAGATGTGAAAAAGAGTAACACCCTCCAAATAAAATGGCGGCCATGAAATGGCTGCAATGATGCTAATTTCAATCATGATGGCATGATCATTGGCATAAGCATCATGCCCCCACTTTTGATTTTGCAATTTTTATCACCCATGGTCTTTTTAGGGCTGCAGCATTTTTTCACAGCTTGGCTTTTTTGGCATAGATACTCTAATAGAGCAGTCATCAATGTTTTACTATATAGTAGCTAACTATCCATTCAAGGATCTGCATTGACAGCCTGCGAATTTGATTGACTATTATAATAGCTGTCATAGATTAGGTACAGTATATAGACTAGCTAAGTCATCAGCACTGAAAGCTTGCTACTCCTTTGAAATCGTAAGTATTTTAAAGATTCAACTATTAAGCATATAGAAGTTTACAAAGTGTTCTATAAGTTAGGTTGCTTAAAGCCAATTTAAAACTAACTTTTCAGCTAAAGACACCAGTCAGTCAGTAAAAATTCAACTGATAAAATTTCATAGCAGCATTTTGGAAATATTTCAGGTCATGCTGAAGGTACTTTTGAGTGTGGTGATACCTCACCAATACTGCCCGTAGGTTTGAGCAGTCTATTATGCTCCAAAATTCACCTATTATATTAAAAGTGTAGTATTCATTACAATACTTTCCCAACTTGTAATGGAGCCAAACCATACGTGTCTCAAGGAGTGGCTACTATCACCAACCAATGACTCTAATTGATGCATACAAATTTTCCTTTTCCCCATCATCCATCAAATTATGGAACCAACTCCCTGCTGGTGTAATTAATTCCTCTACCCCTAATGAGTTTAGTAATAACTTAAGTAATTTTATGATCACGTACACCAATTCGTTATAATCTTTTGGTTGCTGGACAGTAATAAATAATAGTCTATTGATAACACTTTTACTGTCACCACCTGGTTGGCTGAAATGTTAATTCTCTTGACAAAATTCACTTTTCATTTTTAGCTGTTTTTCAGGATCCAGCTCAATTTGTACACTTTTAGTTTTGGAATTTCCCCAATTTTCTGCCTATTGATTATGCTTGCTTTTATGCATTTCAGAAAAATATATATACAGTATGCTTTTTATTTTGTGAGTTTTATCTTTGTGCAGAGAAATTCTTCGTATAAGGCCGTGCAAAGTTAATTTATGTTTCTGATCCTACCAATTCCCCAAAATTGACCAGGTGACCAGGCAAATGTTGGATATGGTACACTACATTTGACATAGCCGTACATGGAATTATAGGGAAAAACAAAGTTACTGTATAAAGTTAGTGCATCTTTATAAGGAAAGAGTGTTTACAGGACATAAAAACCTTTTAACGGAGATAATATTTCTATGCTGATTGCACAATTCATCAGGGGCGGATACGGGGGGGGGTCAAAGGGAGCTCTTGACCCCCTACAAAAATTTTTAGTATACCAAGATCGAGATACTTTAATAGAGCAGTCACTCTAATAAAGCAGTCACAGTATTAGAATAGTGTGTAGTGAGCTATTTAAGGATTTTTATGTACTTTATCAGCTATAAATGCGTGGTTGGTGAGGTGGGCAGCTATTGTCAGCTGGCTGTGACCTTTCTTCTTTCTTTCTTTTTTGGTGTCACCTTATCAAACCAGAGACAATGTAGTGCCTCAGTTCATTTTTAACTCCCCCTTTCTATAAGTCTGGATCCGCCCCTGCAATTCATTCAGCAAAAAAATTATCAGGAAGGGAACCAGAAACATATAATTAACTTTTCGTGGCCAAATAAACTGTAAACTGACTTCATCTGCAACATACAAATTATAGCAATAGCTTGTAGTGTTGCACCAATAATCAGATTGGTTATCAATAAAAACAAGCTAGATTGGCCCTTCACAATCTAATTTCTAGTAAAAATTGCTACAAAATAGATATGATGTGCTATATCTGATCTGCTACATTTATCAGCTTGAAAACATTATTCAATACCGGTTATCAGAATATCGGCAAAATCTCATATCGATGTAACGCTAATAGCTTGAAAAGGGAATGTCCTCCAGAGTTAGTATTCATATTAGAGCAGGGGGGTTGGGGGCCATATTTGTAATCCCTTAGATTCTGAAGCTATATACATTTTATTGTCTAATAAATTATATTGTTTTTTATGAAAATAATCATAATAATGTATATGTATAAAATATTATGCATGTTTTCTGAATAGTTTGGATTCATCTACTAGTACTGGGTGATATAGATTTTTCTTATGTCATGGCAAAATTTATTCACGATATGAATGTATAATTATATCACAATATAACGGTTGATAGCTTACAAGTTACAATATTTAATTAGTCTTAAGGTTGAATCTGCGATACCTTTGTCACCTTATCTATTACAAGTGTAATTGAATTGGTTCTTTGAACTACTGTTCTTACTGCCCACTGCATTGTATTGACCATTGTAAACATATCTGTTTATTTACCTAGCACCTTTAAAATAGTAGAAAGGATACTAGATTGGGTGTACATGTTACCAGAATATCTAATGGTATAACTACACTCTCAATGAGGGTGCAGTGCAAGGCTTGGAAAAACTAGAGACACCATTTTACAAGCTTACATAGTACTGGGTAGATCACTTGAGTTCTATCACAATAATAATTTCTAGCTATCATATCATGACATAAATAAATATCACAATACAAAATAATTATATTCATTATATTGCCCGGCACTATCATCTACTGAGTTGTAGTAATAAGCTAGGATAGCAACTGCTCGGTAATTGTAACTTGCATTTGCAGCACCCCATGCCAAGAACCTAATTTAGGTATTCACCAGCCACCTCACTCAATGCTAACTTTAAATTATTTAATATCATCAGAGATTCATTGTATTGTCTTCCAATAATCAATCATCAAATCATATTTTGTTTAAAATCAGACAATGAGATGTGCTAGATGAAACTGCTTTGGTACTACTGTAATTGGCACATGACTGAATGTGTCCTATAAAACTCAAACCCACAATAAAAAGCATTCATTCCATCGAACATAAACTTGCAGTAAGACTGTAGTGCATCTTTCTACTCATTGTCATGAATCATTTCACCATCCAAAACAGATTAGCCCTCAACTGTTATTCGTATTGTGGCAGAAATATCCCCATTATGCTGCTAATTATGCTCCATTGTGCCAGCATTTTGCTCTATACTTTCATCCCCTGTTCTTCCAAAAATTATTCCGGCATAATTGACACAAGCTTAATACTGCCCAGGCACCATGAAGGTATTATGAGGCTGGTTTAAGGGTAATAATTTTGGCTTAGTACATATAAAAACCCAAACCTTCATGATCCAATACTATCGTATTGCACAATATTTGACAGGGTAAACCCTCCCATAAGCCCCATCGTCCCAGTTCCTTGTGATCTAGTTTGGTAACTCCTTTCAGAACTAGACCTTGAAAATCATCACTGGAAGCCATTTTAAATTCTCTTGGAAGACAAAAAAAGGGTGTGGCTCACAAAAAAATGTGCATGCATCATCTATTATTAGCCATCTCACAAATCATAGCACAAACCAGTGACTGTTACCTGCATACTCATCATAATAGACTACTTGTCTCTGCATCTAGGCATATTAGCGTGTGGGTGAGCGATCCATTACAACAGTACAAGACTGACAATATTGGGTGCTTCCTCTGGAGCATTTCTTTTAACTAACTCATGTAAGCCTAGAGTGGAGGAACAGAGTTTGATGATAGAGCAGTCGATACCATTTCAGGCACCAAAGCCATTATTGATAGCAGTCAGTGTTTACGCTAAGGGTGGTTGGGAGGGACTTCCCCTTAAAATTGTGATTGCACTTATTTTTAAGGTTGTTTTAAAAATTTTACTTACCAACAATCCTTTTGAAAGATGATTGTGACAGCAAAAACAGTATCCCTAGTGTCCACCATAGAGAGAATACTTGGGTGGTATTACATAATATACACAAGATACAATGTGAAACAGGTGTGTCATAGCAAAGATGAAATATCATACGAAACATACACATACATACACTGTTACAAACACACTGAGTTACACTAAGATATATGTCCCTGTATAAACAAGTGTTGTTTGTCCATACTGAGATTAGCATATGTGACTGGATCTACGAAAACCGTTCTTATCGCCCAAGACAGAAAGTTTGATTTTTTCACACAAACACAAAGCTTAATGAATGCACTATCAAGTTTCACTGCCACAGTCGACCAGAGTAAAGTGATCTGCTTTTGCTGTCTGCTTTTCTAAAGCACAGTGGCGAGCCGTACGAGTGGTCTGGAGTCTTGATGGAGCCCTGGCCAACGGCCAACCAGGAGATGGCTGTGTGTGGCTGTACAGCTCCGTGGTGCTGGACAATGACCTGTGCTGTAAATTTCCTTTCATTTTAGCCAGTTCTAAGCCCTGAATGGCCCATAACTTGGCCTAATTCACCCCAACATGTTTCTTTTTAATTTTTGAACACCATCTTGCCTGCCTTCTAGGGCCCCCACCTCCCACCCTTCTGGAGCTTGCCTGATACAGACAACCTCAGTTTAAAAACTATCTAAAATGGCGGGAAACTTAGCTGGTGACTACTTCTTCACTGGATGATCAGGAAGGTAAGAAATTGTTGCAAAATGTGTGAAAATTTGGTATGCGTAGCTACCACCATTGGCCAGCAGGTATACGTAGCCACTCTGAATATTTAAAACTGACATTTCTCAATACTTTTAAATGGGCGATAAGACCGGTTTCTCAGAGACAGTCACATATTTCATTTGTAATTGGTTCTGTTGATCCATCTGTCTTTGAACCTCTTCTTTCAATTGCTGTAACAAGAAAATGTGTGTATATACTGTATGTAAAATCACTGAAACTTGTCCAATAAGGTCACATCAAAGGGATGGCTAGTGGCAGTACTAGGTGGGTTGCTCTACACAAAAAAATGATGTTCTGGTTGGCTGGTTATACAGGTGACCTTATTACACAATGAGCAGGTCTTACTACATATCATACACAAGTTATTACCTGTATTCTTCGTGGGATAGCTTGTGGTTCTTGACTTTGCAGACTTTCAAAAGTGTTCAGTTCCACAAAACACTGCTCCACTTGTTCATGTACATCTGATATCTGTTTGTTTATGCTGGCAGCACGAGACTAAAAACACCCAATAAGTAATACAAAGTGTGTGTATATTTGATGTGTGTATGCATGCACATACTTGTGTATATACTGTATGTATGCATGGCATTGCAAGTGTGCACTGTACGAAAGTGTCTCAGCCACACTTTGTGCATTCGTATGTGCACTGTGCATGAATATGTTGTACATACGTACCTGGTAACCACCTGTAAGTATTTTGAGCTTCTTCTCCAACTTTGCTGCCTTCTTAGCTTCCTTAGTCATCAGTGACCTGTTATCCTAAACACATACACATCAACTGTCACCATTAATCTAGCCCTTTACTTACTTGTAGTTTCTTCTCCAAGGACTCTAGCTGATCTTTATTACTGGCCATGGAGGCTCTTGTGTACTTGTTAACACCAGGGATGAACAGTACTTGCTTGTATCACTCCTCCCATACAGTGCTATATGTGTCCAGTGAGATCTCACCATGGTTCATGCTATGTTTTACAACCTCCATTTCTGCCTCTAGTAACTGGTGTGCCTGTAGTAGGAATATAGTAACACTTCACTTAATGGTCAACACAATAAGGACACCTCATCATAATGGCCATGTTTTGGTCCTATTACGGTTGTGCTGTATATTAGGGATCACGGAAGTTAGGGTTTTTCTGGCCAAAAAAATCAGCTTCATAATACCATCCTGGTACCTTGGCAGTATTTACAGCCTTCAGACAAGTGTAACTCAATAACGACTAAGGCTACGGGCTTTATATTTTCACCACTTGGTCCCGCTTTGTCCCGGAGATGTGCCTTTTGGCATACCACAGTACATAAAATGCATGCATCACGGACTTACCTTTGTCCTCCTTTGTGTCCTACTTCTTTTTCGCTGACAGCACAAGGTGTTGATTTGCAGTAGCATAATGCATGGCTTCCTATTTGTTAATGGGAACCGTCCATATTTTCCATGGTGACTGGATTGATTGCAGAGGCACTTCCTTCTACTGTTATTCATTTGTAGCACTGTGTAATCGGCTGAACATAGCTGAAAGCGAAACATTATGACCACTTCACTTTCAAGTCAGTAATGCCTGCAGTAATTGATAGTTGGAGAGTGCGTTCAGGCAAAAACATTAACTCTGGTGCTATCCTTTTCTTTGATGCGGTATGCATGAGTTCACCAACCTACAAAAAAGTAAACAAACAAGTATAAGGAAAAATTAGGAATTTTAAGGGATCATAGATAAAAAAGGAGGTCGCCTACACCTGCTGATATACTACTGAACAATTAATCCTAATTCAAGTCATGGCCGTTGGGAAGTAGGTATTAAACGTTTACTAGTATATCTGCAGGTGTAGGCGACTTCCCTTGTTTCCCTACTTTTTCCCTATGATCCCTAATCGAATTTAAAATTCCTTATACTTGTTAACGATGCAATATAAAGGGTTCATCCATAGACAATGTATCTTTATTTACACTCAATATACAATCAAATCATTTACACTAACCAAGTACTAGCCATACAGTAGTGTTTTACCGTTTGCATATCCTCCAGTGATATCACTTCATAAGGCTTCTCATCTAGTACCTGTTTGGCCTTCTCTATAGCAGCCTTGTGTTTGGCAGTACTACCAGCTTGTGGGGTAGGGAAGTTGGCCAGTTCATAATGTAACATGTGCAGCATCTCCTTTTTGATCAGTTTCTCTGCCTACAAGTACACAATATTATGTACACTGGTACCTCATCTGTTCTAGACATGTTACAGATAGTGTTGCACCGATAATTGGTTGAATTATCGGTAACAACCGATGTTAGCTAATTCTACAAGTATCGGTATTGGTTATGAAGCGGAAATAATTTGCCGATTAACCGAAACCCACAATCAATTGTTAAATTGACGGCAATGAACAGGTGAAAGTAAAGAACGTGGTGAATGTAGCAGTAAGTGGTTTGCTGTAACTGTTTTGGCTTGTTTGTTTGCACAAGTACGGTTACAAGGCTATAATAGCCTGTGTATACTTATTGGCTGCCCACACAATAGTTGATCACTCTTCACAAAGGGTCTGTAGTCCCACTAAAAACACTGTTTGATAAGCTGGCTTAGCTGTTTTATAACTACTTGGCTTCCTTTTCCATGAAAGGAGATAGTAGCAAAACTGTATAAAACATTGTAAAAGTCGGCCGCCCACGCAATTAATTACATTAACATTACAAATGCAGTTTATACACATAAACTTTAGGTGATCTTCTGCTCCTCCTCCTCTGTTCTGAAGAATATCGGTAAATATCGGCATATCGGTTGCAGGAATAGGCAAATAATTGGTATTGGCAAATGTAAAAAAAATGCATATCCAGGCCTTAATTTAATTTTTAAGGTGTCGAGGATAAATGTCCTTACATATTCACAAATGTACAGACATAGAGTCAAATTGTACAGACATGAGCTAGAGGAGCATTGTATATGCACTGCTGGAATTGGAATAGGGAGTTTCCGTTGAAAGTTTTGAGGTTAAATACAACCACATAGCTGCAATATATCACCAGGCTGTGGTCATTACAGCTGTTGGTGATAGCAGTACACACAGGGGAGGTGGCATTGGTAAATCCTTGGTTTGGGAAATGTAGTATCTCCTAGTAACCAAGTGGCAGTTATTGTTAGCACTACAAACAAACATGTACACATCAGCTTTTATGGTACCACTATTGGTTTTGCAAGGTCATGTGTGTCTGTCCAAACCTAATTATGTGCAGACATGCTATTTGTGTGGATTTTGTGCAGATTTTGTCTGTTGTCCGCCTGATATCACATTAATTTAAGGCCTGATATCAGTGAACACTAGTTACAGAGGAGGTGGGGCATGTGTTGTACACCACAGATTTAATTGTATTTGGTAGGCTCAATAATCACAAGTACAAAACCAGCAAACCATGGGGTTCACTTGGGCTCAGTGGGTATTCAGATAGCACTTTGTGTAAGCTTCAACCCTTACACCAACAAAGAACTTTAGCAAAAATGCATGGTTACACAATATGGGCACACACGGTGACACTAAGTGGGGTAACTTAGCCTACAACTACACACTGATCAAACGGAACTTGTTGTAAGGTGATAGGAACAACCACCATCAAGTTATGGATCATTTTATAAAGATATGTAAAGGGTTTGCACATTTCTTTACCGAAAATTTATTTACACGGCAAAATGTACTTTATTATTTTGAAACAGCCTCTTGATAAGTGCAGGTAACAGCCTTTTTTTTTGCTACTTCGCCAAGAAATCTTACAAAACAATGTACATCACTTTTAAAGTGTTATCTAAATATCCACTGAGCCCCAGTGACACCCATCGTTTATTGGCTGGTCTCACACTACAAACACATACCTCATACAGTGACTTTATCTTCTGATCAGGATGAACAGCTCCTCGTAATATGGTAGTGTTGACATCATTAGGATGAGGTAATGATCTCTGTACTGCTTGAGACCGCAGTAAAAAGTCTTGCTTCTCTGTAAGGCAATAGATAAAAGGTATTACATATTACTGCAGACACTAATATTTACCTTTCTCTTGTAGTCTTCTGATGTTCTCCTCATCCAGTTCAGCAGCATCTGGAGTGATCACATCATCTTGATCAGGGTGTTCTTCTGTTAGTAGCTCCTGTGGTGTAGACAAGCAGTGTATTGGGGACAAGAAAACTGGGAAAACTTTAGCTGCATATTGTACCAGTATGGCTGAGTTAAAAATAATGAGATTACAGGTGAAGAGCTATCAGTCAGATTGATATCAATAAAACATGTCAATGACATTATTACCAGTGAGACCACTACAACTGCCCAGTACAACCTGTGATACCAATGAAACTATCAGTGAGACATGATCATTAGCCAGACCCATCACCACTGGTCATGCAGCTGAGCAAGAAGCCAAATGTTTTGCAAGAATAAACCCAGCTATGTGATTGTTTTAAGGCTTGTACCACCTTATGCCAAAGAATTAGCTCCAAAAGTCATCCCAAATCCAATTACTAATATGCACAGCCAATACAAGATGGCAATCATGTAGCAACTATGGTTCACACATATAGCAGGGTGTATTACTGCTTCCAATTTTAAAGTGACTGCAGTTACAAATAGTTGTATGTTTTTATTTGCCACCTTTGGTATCCTGAGAACCACAAGTTGTCTACTACAGCTACAAGGTACTGTATAAAACTTCATTGTTAGGTAGCCTCACTTTAAGAGGCAGAGGACAGAGGCACACAGGTATAGGGCTCATAACCAAGAATTGCAGTTAGGCAATTACCACCCTCAGGAGAGGTGGACAGATCCTGGAATGAGAACAGTGCCGTTCTCCACATTGCCACCACACCCATGTATGCAATAGTTGTGGAGGAAATCACCAGCAACAGTGTGCCCCTCGTAAAGAAAAAAATCACGTGACAAATGATTTAGGGCAACCAATTTCATAATTTCTGTTAATAAAATTGTGAATAATTGGTAATTGGAGAATGTCTGTTGGGTATCAGGGGTCAGCATCATAGCACACATCACAATAGTGTAGGGTAAATAAAAGGAAATTGAGTAGGACGAATTGCAAGGGCTGGCACTCCGGTAAGAAGGACAAGGGGCCATTTGACAATAAAGTTTGCACACATAACAGTATAGGCAATGAAAACAGCTAATGATCATTGCTACAGATGACATCAGAGACTTGTGTTAACTAGATGTTTGTCAACCACAAGAACACAGGATGGTATCCACATGGATGACAGGCGTTATAACCGAGAAATGTGGGAGCAAGCACTCACGCGTCATGCGGACCACCAGTTCAGGGACTATATTTGAGAGGGATTCAGATTGGGTTCAACTATAAGAATGACTGTAAGCCATGCAGCTAGTAAGAACATGAGGCCAGCAATACAGGCAAGGTCATTGGTCCACCCCATCGGGCTCAATCCGGTTCAGGGTGAATCCTAAGGGAACACCAGGTAAATGGCGATTCATAGTAGATTTGTCCTTCCCTTGATGGAGTAGACTCTGAAATATGCTCCTCCAGTATGTCAAGGTTGACAATGTAGCCTGAAAAGTAGCAAGGCAAGGTCATAATGCAAAGATCAAAATGTCCAACATACTTACAGAAATGTCCCTATCCATCCACAAGACTGGTAGCTTTTGGGAATGCTATTAAGGTTTCATTGACATGACAACGCCTCTTTGGACTTTGTTTGGCACCAAGATTTTCACCACCCTTGCTGATGCAGTGGTGTGGGTGCTAATTAAGACAGCAAGGAGTAAAATTTGTGATTCATCACTTAGATAATTTTCTTCTAGTGGGCAGTACTGAGTACTCAGCCTGTGGAGCTCACCTTTGATGAACTAGATTTACAGATAGCCATGAATATGTTGGAGGGTCCAACATCCTGTCTGACATTTGTGGGATTTGAATTGGACTCAATAGCAATGGAAGTACAATGAACTTAATCCCAGACTGAAATGCAAAGAGTCATGCTATGGAATCCTTAGTGGGAAAGCTAGCTTATGCATGTAAAGTGGTGAGATCAGGAAAGACGTTCTTACGACACTTGTATCAGAAACTAGCTGTGTACTGACATATTCACTTTAATGTACCAGTGCAATTAGATCTAATGTGGTGGGCAATGTACATACAGTCTTGGAATGGAGTGCCAATGCTGAGGGAATACGAGCCATAGCAGGTCAATTGCAAGATCTAGATGGATGCATCGGTAACCAGGCAGTATGGAGCAAACATTGGCTACAGGGTAGGTGGTCAAGTATTTACAGTGACTCCCCTTGCGAGCGAGAGGAAAGTGTTTTGGGAGGAAAAGCAAAATCTACTGAAAGAACATATAAAGTCAGGGAGTAAGTGATATCTAGATTTTTGCTGTAAGTTTGGTTTTAAGTCTCTTCCTAATGGTGGAATCCAATTTGGCAGATTTCGTGGTGCTTCTTTACGAGGGGCTATCGGCAGGAACTGTCAACAACTACCTGTCAGCAGCACGATACACCCTTGGGTTTTGAGGACTATAAAATTGCTGGAATATCGCAACTAGAGTTTGTCATTAAAGACTTAAAAAACAAAAGAGCAACCGGACAGAGTCGGGCAAGACTACCAATAATCCCAGAGAATTCACATGTATTGAAAAGGGTCTGTTATGCTAAGGGAAGCAGTGTGTGTGTGTGTGTGTGTGTGTGTGTGTGTGTGTGTTTTCAGTTTCCTCTGCTCAGGCAAAACAGTAGTCCCAGTGAATTGTAAATATAATGCAGAAGTTCATTTATCATCTGGTGATGTGAGGGTTGACAACACAATGGACTCACAGTGAGGATTAAGGCTTCAAAGACTGGCTCTTTCAGGAAAGGGGTGACAGTGCTTTTGGGCACGACACCTATGCCCTGTATGGCAATCCTGGCATACATGGTGAAGAGAGGCCCCCCCACAAGGGGCCATTTACTTTCGGTTTGCAAAGGACAGTTTGCTTACCTGGGAGTGCTTAGTGGCTGCAATATGGAAAATGGGGATGGACTCTCAGAGGTATATGGAATATAGTTTCCAGATAGGGACAGCAACAACAGCAGCTTGATGCTCCCTGATCAAAACACTTGGGAGATGGGAGAGTGCAGCATACACATTGTACGTCAAGATTTAACAAGTTGATGTTGTGCTATTTCTATAAACCAGGTGCCATGCAGCCAGCTAACTCATCTGGAATTAACCAACTATGTATTATTTATTACGTTGTGCAATAATGCATAATTAATTTACTGTAATTCTCGGATTTCATAATTCATGAAAATTTTGTAATTTTTCAATTGCGTTGCTATGCACTGCTAAGGAAGCACTTGTTAAATAAACCTCTTTTAACAACATATTACGCACAGAAGTATCTTCTAAACTGTTTTATAGTTTGACTATTGTGCTTTTTCCCCCACAAATTCTCTTGACAAAGCCTCGAAGCTGTTCTTCATTTGCGTATGTTTGGGATACGCCCCCTTTCCAACTGAAGGGATAGGCTATTCTTGATAGTCTATGAGGCCTGCACTGTTATTTCTCAATTGTTAAATGCCTGTAAAAACCGAAGGGAAGGTAATTCACGAAGTCTGAGGAGAGTTGCCATACCCTTATTTCAGACTGCCGAAAAGAAACCACAAAGTTTACCAGTATGTAAGTTAATACAGACTTCATTTTGCTTTTACTTCTTACATGTAAACACTGCTTTTAACTGATTTTGCTCACAACAATTAACTGTGTGATACATGAACAAACGTGACCGTCTCAGCTAAAACCCACCTAGTTTGCACCACAACTTCCCTTTCTCAGCATTGTTTCTAGTGTCCAAGGAATGTATCACCATACCTATAGTTTCAGCCTATTGTGGTACATAGCTTTGGAATCATACATGTGCAAGTGACTACAGGACTACAAGGTTGATTTTCCAATCCATGGTGACATTTTAAGCCAATTCCAATGCTATAGATTAATACAAATGGAAGTTATGATTGCAAATGTAAGAGCCTGTAGTTTATTCAAGAATAGTTGCTCTACAAATCGATTTCCTTGCTCTTCCTAACAAGTATACAGAAAATTTTGGAATTTTCAACTACAGTAGGGACCATAGCACATCGATAAAAAGCACTGAAACAAGTTGGAGTAGTTCACGATATTAAATCACAGTAAAACAATAAGAAGTGTTATATCCCTACTGTGCTCATGTTACTGTGATTTAATATCATGCACTACTCCAACTTGTTTCAGTGCTTTTTATCAATGTGCTATGGTCCCTACTCTAGTTGAAAATTCCAATTTTTGCGTATACTTGTTTGTTAACTTTTTTTTGTAAATAATTATGACTCGGTGGTGAACCCACGTATACTGCATCTGAAATGGCACAGCGTGCCTCAATTATCGTCTGAAAAGTGAAGTGTCCATTACACTTCATTGTCAGCTTTGTTCTACCTGTCACGCAGCATTTTGAATCAAGAACTGTTCGAAAAGCACCTCTGCTATCAAAATAGCTACTATGACAAATACGGACAATTTCCGTTATGAAGGGAAGCCATCACGTGCTATCACCAAATCAACACTTTTCGCTATCAGCAAAGATGAATGAGACACAAATGAGGACACTGGTAAGTCCATGAAGAATGCATTGTACGTACTGCGGTATGCCAAAAGGCACCTGTCGGGCTGAAGCGACGTGGAAGAGTGAAAAAATCAAGCTCGTAGCCTTAGCCGTTATCGAGTTACGCTTGTGTGAAGGCATCAGTCAATCAGTCACTAGAAAATTCCATTAAATAAATTATTTTTAAAATTCTGTAGCAACTTGTTGAAAGTGTTTCGGGTTGATCTGAAAGCTTGTTTGGGCTCAGTTTTACCTAACCAGTACTGCCTCATCGTCATCAGGGAAAATAGAAATAGAGGCTGTTTTTTGGGTGATAATATTTTGTTGACCATGCCTACTCCTTTGTGGTCCCTACTATACAGTTACTATTGTACTGTATGATGTCTAGTGTTAGGTATGAAGGCAGTATTGTGACGACAATCTTGTTTATGTCTATCATATTGTAAACAAACACATGTGACATGTGTACTGTTGGAGCTACAATAACGATTTTTAAACTATCCATGAGCAGGCTAATAATACCGTATACTGTATAGTTTTAATCGGTTTGAGTCTTCCCTCTCTGAGTAATGGCTCAAGTTACATACTTTTTCCTTTGTAGCATGCATAATTTCACTAAGTTTAAATTACCAAAGCACATGCTTGTGTGAAATAAGCGGTTTTTTGCTGAGACGGTCACAAACGTTATGCTTACCCTCAGCCTGAGGTGTTCTGTAGAGAGTTCCAATAACAACATTAGGGGTTTGAACTGCCTGCCTCTTTGGCATGGCTCCTTCAAAACTCATTTCATGTAGTGGTGTGTTCTCTTCTCCCTTCAATGATGTTGCAACATTTTGTAGTGCAAGTAAATTTTGTGCTTCGTACAAAATGCACATATGGAATTACCATTTAAAAACAATGCATACCTGTAATATAACATCTTGAGCTGCTGGTGTTCTGGGGGTCCTGGCTGGAGTGATTTGTGGAGTGACTGAGTAGCTAGCTAGTAGATCTTGTGTAGCCATCTCACTGTCTCTTGTGTCTTCAGCTAGTAGTCTAGACTTCTCACTAGTCATGCCCAACTTGACCACCTCTTCTAGCTCTGAATCTGATATCTATGATGCTGGGAGAACTAGCTTGCTATGCTTCTTAGCATCCAGGTTATGTGCCCTACAAACATTACAAGACTTCTTAATCATTACAAGAACTAGGGTTTTTAACCTCAATTAGAAAGTAATGAAAAGTAGTGAAACAAGGGAGGCTGCCCATACACCTAAGATATACTAGTGGACATTAAATCCCTAAATGTCCACTAGCGTTTCTTCAGGTAGGTGTAGACAGCCTCCCTAGTATCACTACTTTTTATTTCTTTGATCCCTAATCAAACCTCACTCGCCCCAACTACCAATTACTGAAATAGCGAAGTGGCCTTACATTTTGTTTTCAACTATGTTCAGCCTGTTACACAGTGAAGGAAGAACACTACGAGAAGGACCTCTGCAATCAATCCAGTCACAACAACAATCTCGGACAACACCAATCTCGGACAACACCTGATACAAACATAGGGAAGCCATCATGTGGCACTATTACAAATTGACACCTTGCACTGTAAGCAAAGATAAAAGGGACACAAAAGAGGACAAAAGTAAGTCCATGAAGCATGCATTGTATGTACTGTGGTATGCCAAAAGGCACCTGTCAAGCTGAAGTGACATCAAATGGTGGGACACCATGAAGGTGTTGTGAGACTGATTCTAGTTTAGTGAGAAAGCCCAAACCTCCATAATCTAATATACACAAGTACACAAAAAAAATAGGAATTTTCAACTAGAGTAGGGACCATAGCACATCGATAAAAAGTACGGAAACAAGTTGGAGCAGTCCATGATATTAAATCACTGTAAAACAATAAGAAGCGTTATATCCCTACTGTGCTCAAGATACCATAACGGAAATGCACAGTAGGGATATAACACTTCTTATTGTTTTAGTGATTTAATATCATGGACTGCTCCAACTTGTTTCAGTACTTTTTATCGATGTGCTATGGTCCCTACTCTAGTTAAAAATTCCAAATTTTTTCGTGTACTTGCTTGTGAACTTTTTTTGTAAATAATTTTATTATGACTGGTGAACCCATGCATACCGCATCTGAAAAGGCACCGCGCGCCCCAGCTATATCAATTATCGTGTGAAAAGTGAAGTATCCATTACGCTTCGTTGTCAGCTATGTTCAACCCGTTACACAGCATTTCGAATTAAGAACTTTTCGAAAAGTACCTCCACAATCCACGCATACCAAAAGAAAGAAATCGTGCCGTGCCCCCCCAATCATATTAATTATTGTCTGAAAAGTGAAGTATCCATTACGCTTCACTGTCGGCTATGTTCAATCCATTACACGGCAGTACGAATCAAGAACTGTTTGAAAACCACCTCTGCATATCAAAATAGCCATGATGAAAAATACGGACGATTTCCGTTTCGAAGGGAAGCCATCATGTGCTTGCGCCAACTCGACACCTTTCCCTGTCAGCAAAGATGAATGGGACACAAAGGAGGACACTGGTAAGTCCATGAAGAATGCATTGTACATACTGCGGTATGCCAAAAGGCACCTGTCGAGCTGAAGCGACGTTGAACAGTGAAAAGATCAAGCCCGTAGCCTTAGCTGTTATCGAGTTACGCTTGTCTGAAGGCATCAGTCAGTCAGTCAGTCAGTCAGTCAGTCAGTCAGTCAATCAGTCAGTCAGTCAGTAGAAAATTCCGTTGAATAAAAAAATATTAAAATTCCGTAGCAACTTGTTGAAAGCGTTTCGGGTCGATCTGAAAGCTTGTTTGGGCTTAGTTTTACCTCACCAATACTGCCTCATTGTCGTAAGGGAAAATTGAGGCTGATTTTTGGGTGATATTATTCCGTGGGCCACGCCTACTCCTTTGTGGTCCCTACTATACAGTTACTATCGTACTGTATGATACAGTACTATTCAAGGTTTGGAAATATTTCACAAAGGATGTAGTATATAAAACATTTTTGTCTTTTACTGGTGACCTACTGTATACCTTTTCTTCTCCACACTGGTTATGTGGCTAACAGTCACAGGAGCAGGTATGATGTCATTTCACATGCATCAGGCAATGTGCATACTCCCTAGACAGAGTAAAAGAGAAAGCAACTATCATACTTCCTTTAACAATGTTCTCAGGTTAACTACTACAGAAACAGCCTATAGAAAAGCCTTTACATTTCAACAGAGTATCAGACTATCAGTCACTATTACAAACAAACACAAAGTAATGGTTTACAGAGAGGTTTGAACACAGTGGAATTAATTTTGTCATAGTCCAATCTATTTTTTTAATAAAAAAGGCTATTTTATTGAGAAAATCACTCAAGAATTAAGCACAATCAAAGTAGTGTTCTCTCAAGAAATCAAGGAAACTTTCTGACAACCATTAAAAGTCATTTAAGTCAAAGCTGTTGCTGAATGCAGGACTCAAGAGATTCATTAATTACAGACATTGGTAGAACAGGGTACTCAAAAATATAGCAAAATCCATCAGTGCTAATCTCAAAGAAATGCACATGTTCCTCTACCTGTGAACCGGGGACTCCAGAAAACAGTCAATGCATTCAGACACTGACTCAAGAATTCAACGCAATTTACTATCCCACAATCTGAACACAAACCAGAGGACTCAAATTTGAGACCTTAGTTGAACTAGAGGACTCAAATTTGAGACCTTAGTTGAACCAGAGGACTCAAATTTGAGACCTTAGTTGAACCAGAGGACTCAAATTTGAGACCTTAGTTGAACCAGAGGACTCAAATTTGAGACCTTAGTTGAACCAGGACTCAAATTGGACACTCCAGTTGAACCAGAGGACTCACATTTGAGACCCTCAGTTAAACAGAGGACTCAAATTTGAGACCCTAAATAGCATACAATAAAACACACGATTGACACCAAAAAGAAATTGTATGCTAGTTATCAAGTTGATTAAGTCAGTTAACTTGCAACAAGTGTTAGCTTCCCAAAGACAGAAGCACAACATTCATCATTTTCTAAGATAGCAACAGTATTGCGCTCCATCTTAAGTGCAGTGACCGCCATGACACCTACATAATAAGATTCCTTTGTATACAACCAATGAAGGTTTAGATTACGTGTACAGTGGACCCTCTTAAAGGACACCCCTGAATTGAGGACAGCCTCTATACTTTATAAACCCCTGAAGTAAGGACACAACTTTACAAAGAACAACAATAAATTCTAATAATGTCCATCTTAGAGAGGCTCCACTGTATTAACAACAAATGCATATGATATAGCTGTATGAGTACATACATACCTGCTGGATCACATGACATATCTAATACAGTTCCAGTAGGAGGACAAAAATGTTCCAATAGATATTCGCACAGTCCTGAATGGTCCCCACAGTAAAAATTCTTCTTGCTTTCACCTTCCTTGAACATGAACTGATTAGCCCTGGCAGTATCATCAACAGATTGAAATCCCAGCATAGCCACTGACACACACTTGTCAAGCTCAAGTGAATTACCTTGAAAAGAGTATACACCATAAGTTGACAATTGACAAGCAAAATGGTAACTGATATAAGCTAATTCAATACACACAAATTCTCTCTAAATTTTCAAAGTAACCTGATCTGCTGGTAGACTCTTCAGCAAAGAAAAGGGTTTCCACAAATGAAAATATGCCTCCCCAGACAGCCTTTATCATTGGAAATGCCTCTGGCTCGCAGATACCCAATACAATATACGTATAGAGCCCTGCCACTGTGTTTATCTCTTTGGCAGTATAAGAGATGCTTTCAATTTCTTCACTGCTGGATCCCTTTAAAGATAAAAGGTTACAAGGTAGGTAACTAAAGAAACAACCACTTACTGGTTTAATGGGTATAATAATCATGTCTGCTCCTTGAAATCCTACAAAGCTGTTGGTTATCACAGCACCACAAAGCTCAGAAGGCTTCTCCTTAATAGTGAATCCAACCACCTTGCCATGCTGTACAAAAGCCTGGTGGTTTACACCACTGCCAGCAGTATCTTTGGATAATTTGGCTCGTTTACAGAAGTCAACGAATGAAGAAGGAATCCCCTTGCTAAGGTCCAACAAAGTAAATTTCCTTAGCTCCACCTCACATGCAAAAAGAGGAAATTTAGCTACAGCATCATCCCAGCTTGTCGAGTTGGTCAGCTTAACAAAGTTTTTCTTCAGTGTGGCCAGTTGTTTGAATGAGTTTGCTTCTTTCTTTAGTTCTGCCAAAGAAATCTCTTTGTTCTTACACCGAGTGAGAAGTAGTGTCTGTTCAGCATTTTCCAGGCATCTAATAGGAGCTAAGTACTGTTGCTTAAATTCGGGTTTGGCCAATCCAGCTGTCTTTAATTTCTGATCCTTTAATTTTCCCTTTTCAAAAGCATTCATTACTTCCGTAGCCAAAGTCCAAACATCCTTAGACAATGATGCCTGGTGAAGGATGGCGTCACGGTGTGTAGCTGAAATGTCCTATACAATAGATCATATTCAAGAATAGCTTTTGATAAGACAGTTTACTTACATCAGGTATAATTGCCTTTTTACACGATTCTTTCCATTCAACAGTCGGCACTGGTGTCTCACCGCTACTCTCTTGTCATGACAGTCTGTATAATCTGGCTCGACACGCATTCAATACTAACAATAGGCAGACTTGCATGCAAACAAACAGTTTAAGCAACTAACTTCACTTAACCAGGCAAGTTTAAATTAAAACACAAGAATGACATACGTACATGCATGCACATAGTACTCTACATAAGAACACAAAACATATGTACATACCAAATCCCTGTGTGTAATTTTGTGGATATAGTGAGAGTTTGCATTGTGACGTTGAGCCAGCCTTAACGCTTGCTCATCGGATAAATCAATGTATACTTCAGCTAAAGCCTCACTGAAGAACGGATTTTCAGGGTAATCCTTCATTAGGTCATACTTGGCCAGGAAGCTGTGCATACCACCAAGTACTTCATACTTGTAAACATTGACGTGTTTTTCATTAAAAGCTGAGAAGGACACATCTTTACATAACACAGCCATCGGGGTAGCTCCTGGAGCTGAGGGGTCGGAGAGCATCTTGGTTTTCAAATTTTTGACAAAAACTTTGTCAGTCTCTCTGAGTAATCGTGAGTCCCGTGGAGGTTCAACAAGCTGAGATACGGGAATCCTAAACAGACCTGGATGAGTAATACATAGCACCATAAACAGAATTAAAAGGCCAACATATTTACATACATTATAGAGTGTATAACAAACATCCTGCTTCATGTTGCACAAGGTTGATTGCATATATGATAGATTATCGACAGAGGCCTTGAAAAGTGACATATACAATAACAAGATTTGTGACCCGATTAGCGAAAAGGTACCGAATCTGCACATTTGAACTTTCTGGTGAGATTTTTTTGAGGTGTAATAATATTACAAGTGGTAGAATAGGGGAGGTGGGTGAGCTACTTATAGGAGCAATAAATGGAGGGAAAAGACGAGTAAAGGTCACTGGCACAAATTGAGTCCAGTGGGAGCTCTTCACACACCTTCAAATGAGCTTAGCAAGCTTCAAGCCAACTCTTCTTGGTTCTTCCCACCTTTAACACAGTCCCCAGCTACGACGGTGCTGTCCCAGGGTGCCAGAGCACAGCCCTTGATTTGTACAGTGCCCAGAAACACGGCTCAAGAAAGCAGACTGGGTAGGGTAGAAATGGTGTGGAAATCGAAATCAATAGCCTAAGAGTACACCTATTGATTGGCAGTGAAAAGTTGAATCGATTTTGATTTTTGTGTAGATTCGGTACCTTTTTATAAATCTGGTCACATTTAATGATCTACATTCTTAGCTCTTGAAAATAAGTAGTCCCTTTGGAATGCACCTTAAAATAGTATAACAAGGTACCTTTCTTGTGCCTTTCAATATCTTCATCGATGATGTCCGTGATGTGTTTGCACCTCTTCGATGGTGATTGCAATGTCACTTGCTGACTTCTTTTCCGGATAGTTGGGGTTCTCGGAGATGCACTAGAAGTTGATGTACCAGGCTGTTCACTTCTTTCGGTGATAACGGGGGTGGTCAAAGTGGCATCCATAACTTCTCCAACTAATCCATTGACTTCATGAATGAAATCATCAAAGGGCATAATCTCTGCAATGAGGGAAGTATTCCACTGGTGATAATTCAATGCCAAGACAATGCGGCCATTGACACATTTGAACTAAAAGTGGGAAAATGAAGTGTACATAATACAAAGGTAAACAAACAACAACTTTATACCTCAATAGAGTTTTCCGAATACTTTCCAGGAGCTGCAGCCATTGCCTGAAACAATAAGTTACTTTAATCCACCAATAAACACGAGTTAATATTTTATTAATGTGCACCAAGACTATATTTCAGCTTCAGACAAAATAAAGTATTGAATACATGGCATTACACGAAAATGTCATAACTACGTGGCTAGTTACGTACCTGAATAATCTTCCCAAGTGGTCGCGCTGCATTTGGTTTTTTAATCAAACCATCGACGTTCTTGATCACCACAGACGTTTCCCCATCTTTCTTGAGGAACCAACGTTTCGGACGAGTCATGGCGATTGCGAAGCAAGTCTAGCCGAGTCCAGTGGAGTTCATTCTGAAATATCACGTGATCATGAAATTTCACATGATCACAAACGAACTTGACCTGAAACACGTGTTGAAATGGCCGACTGCGGATCACCGCGAAGAAAACGTTGTCGCGAAGATGCGCTTGGCGATGAAGAAGAATTAGATGGATATTCCAGCGGACAGGATGGGATATTTCCTAGCGAAGATGAAACTGTTAGTGAGTACGCCTGCGAAGGAGAATACCTTTTCCCATCTGAAGATATGCGAGGCTCCTTCGATCTGTGTGCCAACCCTCTAACGATGATAACAGAACATTCAGCGATTGCTCGCTTAGTGATGAGAGTTGTGGGGAGGATAATGTAGACGAGGAATTGGCAAAGATAGGAAAACTGTTGGTATCCGCGTGCTGTGACAACTGCTGTCTTCGTCACCTGACAGTACAGAATGTCATGTCATATAAAAGTGAGTATGACCAATGCAAAAGGAGCACTGACCGAAAGAAGTGGCTATTCAACAAGCTCCGTGAGAATAGCTCTGAAAGCACCAAGGGGGCGATTGCAACCAAATTCTTTGTTGCTGGAAGGGAAGTTTGCCAAAGAGCTTGGTGCAAACTCTTTTCTGTTTCCCATCGTAAAATACAACGGATGCAAAGTCAGATTTTATTTCATGACAGGACTACGGCTTTAGAGCACGGAAACTCCGGCAAAAAGAGACAGAACACAAAGACTGAAGCAGCTGTGGCGTGGATGGACAGGTACTTTAATGTGATCGGTGACCGGATGCCAGATAAGAATCAGATACACCTCCCTTGCTGGGAAACACAGAAAGACATTTAATTATCACAGATACTGCAGTGACATGGAGTCCAGAGGAAGTTTACGGGAAGGTGTGCTTGGGATCAGCATGTTTTACAAAGTTTGGAATGACAAGTTTTCTAATGTGGTGATACCAGAAGTGAGTGTTTGTATGTATATGCATTGGTGGACACATAATATCTGAAGTGCTAGGTTCTTGTATCTTCTTTTTGTCCCTGCATAATTGAGTTATGTTTTGTGTCTTCATGTAGCAAAATAGATTTGCCAAATGCGACATATGTGTGAAGATCAAGTTGGAGCGCAAAAATTGTTTAGACAAGTCTAAGCAAGCACAACTTAAGGAGATGCTGAAACAACACACTGACCGAGTGGAGTAAGTTATATTTTGTTAGTGTATGTGCATCGTCATACACCCTTCTGTTTTGTTTTTAATTGTAGTGAGAATGTTTTGCCCTGTGTGATGCCATCAGATAATCAGTGTTCTTGTGTGGCCACTACAAAAGGAATCTTCTCTTGTGGTTGCAACAAAAGTCTCATTAATCAAATTCCAATAATTCAATCAACTTTTAATATTAAATCCAAAATTGCACAAGGTACATTCGGTCGTGTTTTTCTAGCTTCCTTGCGAGAATGTCCAAGCACCCTGTATGCATTGAAGTATATCCTTCCTACATGTGCCCCTCAAAGAATAGAAAAAGAAATCAAGTGCCTTTTACTTTTAAATGATTGCAATAATGTTGTTTCACTAGAAACTTTTGTGCGCTATAACAGTCACGTTGCTTTAGTAAAGCCATTCTTTGAACACGATTCTTTCAGAAATTATGTTTCCACCCTCACTCTAAATGAAATTCAAGATTATATGAAGGCCTTGTTTACAGCTTTGGTTGCGGTGCATGAACTAGGAATCATACATCGTGACATAAAACCAAGTAACTGCCTATATAACTGCAAGAAGAGGAAATTTAGATTGATAGACTTTGGACTTGCTCAGATTGATGCTAAGATGACTCTTTCAGTAAGACATAATAGGTGTGAACATCACACAAATGAAATCTGCCGCACATGTTGTCAACGTCCACCCCAAGTATCAGCAAGAAGTGGCACACCAGGCTTCAGGGCACCTGAAGTTCTGTTGAAGTATCCTCAGCAAACAACTGCTATAGACATTTGGTCTGCTGGAGTAATTTTTCTTTGTCTTTTGAGCTGTAAATATCCATTTTTTAAGGCTCCCAGTGACCTCATAGCTATGATGGAAATTACTACTCTGTTTGGCTCAGAAAAAAGTACGAGTGTTGCCAAGTGTTTGCACAAAGAATTCACATGTTCACCAACTATCTATCCACAAAATCTATCACACCTTTGTGAAACTTTAAGACAGAGTCGATCAGCTTTGCTCAAAGATACAAATGCTGGTACACAGTGTAAGGTAGAAAATGTTCCTGATAGACTGAATGCAGTTCAGTTTGCTACAGACCATTCTCAGCTACTTGAATTTGCAGAACAGTTTCCTCCATCAATATTCGAAGGATCATACAAACATACTCCTGACTTTGCTCCTGCTGTAGCCTATGATTTGTTAGAAAAGTGTCTGGACTTGAATCCATTTACACGAATCACAGCTAGCCATGCTTTGCAACATCCTTTTTTGAATCCATAGCGGTATACATCAAATTGTTATAATTTCCACTTGAACTGAGTATTTACAGTACATTGATGAACGTGCATAAGCATATATATTATGTTGATAGAATATGTGTGTGTAAATATATATTATACCTTCTTTCACAATCAGCCCAATTGTCATCATTTTTGCGTGTATCCATTCACCTGGACTACTGGACTCAGACTATTTTTGCTCACTATTGATGAAGGCAACAAGAATTACTCATGCTTGTCCTAACAAGTATTTATCATTTGTTTATACACAAAATCTCAGAACATAATCAGAATTCCAGTTCACACGACTGCTTTTGTTCTCCATAGTGCCATTGCCATATATGCACTTACTTAGTGTTTGTTCCTAGAAATTTCTCAACAACAATAATTTAGCTGTCCACCACTAGCTGTCTTGGGTACCTTGTTGCAATATACACGTACATACGTGGGTCAAAAAGGGATACTTCCTGCTAAGTATTCAGCAATTATTTCATTTGCGGCTTTAATTCTTTTATACACTGTACCTAAGTTGTTGTATTTTGTCCTCAAGCTATACTACATATCCTGGTGAAATCTGCACTGTACACTGGTATAGCATGAATTCACTATATATATATATATATGGTGGGTTTTCTTATTGACATGGAAATTATTTTTACCCTACAGCCCTTTGTTGCTAACTTGCATGTGCCCCTTGGCAAATGATCAATATGTTCAGTTAATTTAAATAAAAGAAAATCACTCGATGAGACACAAATCTTTGGTAGCCATCAGCAAATTTACTTGGAAAAATATTTGGACTAAGAATATTTGAGTCCAGTCCAGTGTTCCAGTCCAGTCCAGTGAATGGATTTTTACAATACGTCCAGGCACAATATGTGCATTTTTACATGTACTGTACATGTTTCTGAGGTTTAACAAACTTCTATTATAGTGTATGCCATTGAAGGGTGAAAACTTGCACTGTTTTATGGGTTAAATTGTACCAAGAGTTCATAATTTAGAAAAGGAAGAGATTGTCCAACTCTAGTATACCCTGTACAAGTACACTGTGTCAAGTTCACTTTTGATCAAATTTATCCTCTACTGATGATAGAGAACTGTTGGTTGGTGATGATTGGTGTTGATAAGGTCAAGCCTTTGGCGCTTATAAGCTCCTGATTGTACATATTGGAGTTTAGGTGTGTACCTTAAGTGATGTTTCCTTTCTTCATGTGCAGATGTGAACGTAAGAAGTACCACTCCCACCGAGAGAAGTCACGTTCATCGCCCGACAAGTACCTGACAATCATAGTGGATGGGATGGACCAATCGAAAACCAACCTCCCAAACACTAAATTGATTTCAAAGTCTACATCTTCGCTTTGGCGTCTTCGGACCCATGTCACTGGAGTGATTCTGCACACTAAAGCTCCAGCGGGGAAGTTGGTGTATAGCTATATTGATCTCATTCAGTACCCCCATGATAGCAACATGACAATAACAGTCATCATGAATTCCTTGATAAATTTTCTAACAACTAATGCTTTACCCAAGGTGTTTTACATCCAAATGGACAATACGTGCAGAGAAAACAAGAATAAGTATGTCTTGACATTTTGTGCTATTCTTGTTCAGTTGGAGATCTTTCGCAAGGTATTTACTTCTCACTGGTATGGACCTAAATTGATTATAATGTGCTACACATTTTAGTTAGCTGTTGGTACATAGGATTGTACATGTGAATAATACACTGTATATCTACTGTATGTGTGTAAACAGTAACAAACATGGAAGATTCTGTTAGACCAAAATTTGTTATACATATGATTACCTGTGTTTTGATTCTTTCTAATTGTAGGTACAAGTCAACTTTTTGCCAGTGGGTCACACGCATGAGGACATTGACCAGTTGTTTTCAAAAATCTCTGATGCCATTCGGCAAAGTGGTTGTGAATCTTTGCCAGGTCTGTATTAGCAGAAGCTCAATTTTTGTACTATATACATACACATTATTATGGTTTTGATAGATCTTGTGCAGAAAATTCATGCCAGCTACAAGTCCAACCCTGAGGCTCAAATATTGGAAGGTGTGTGGGACTTCAAAGAATGGATGAAGCCTTTCCTAGGAAAAGTAGAACATCATTCAAAGTATCATGCTTTCAGGTTCACAAAGAAGTCGTCTAAGGTATACATGTTGTGCAGTTGTTGCTTCAGGTTTACATCATGTATATAACTAAATACAATTATAGGTGGAAATGCATTACAAGCAGTTTTCTTCAGATTCATGGCTTCCAGATGGTACAGGGCAGCACTTGATTACAGTATGTTTGTTGATGTTAGCCTAACCATATCCTGTTCACCCTTGTCGTTTCCGCTTCATACCTGTCCGCTTCATACCTGTCCGCTTCATACCTGTCCGCTTCATACGAGAGCGGAAAGCAAGAGCAGCCTATGGGTTTTGGACTAAGAATTTCAATTTAAAAATAGGCTAAACAAACTCGGTAATTAATGAATTACAATTTTGTAATTAATGAAATGCTAATTACGCAGTTGCATTGCAGTAGGTAGTTTAGTGGTTACTATATTAACTGTAAGCCTGGTTTTTTAGATGTAGTCAACTTGTTATATACTGCAGGGTACTCCTGATGTTACTAACGAGGGAGCTCAGGTTGTGCCTAGCTGTGAGAAGGTTGACCTTAATCGTTTTTATCAAGATCTCCCCAAGTACATGCCATATTTATCATTGTCTGCTCGTGAAAACTGGGAACATTTTAAAGAAGCTAATCCTGTGATGTTAACCAGCTCAAATTCATTGAAGTGGGAGCTACCTGTTCTTCACAGAACTGCTGTTCTCTCATCTCAGCAGCAAGAAAGCAGCGAACAAGGTGTTAGCCGTGAAACTTCATCATTGGTTGCAAAGGAAACAGCTACCCCCAAACAAGTAATTGTAATTGTAATGTCTAAACATAAGGTTTAGTAATTTATTTTTAGGCTGCTTTTGAACCATATTGTATTACTGACTGAAAGTGTTATAAAAGTATTTACATAGGTATATGTATACATGTTTTCTAGATAACAGTGAGACATACGGAGACAACCACAGACAATGCTGTCTCTTCTAGTGATGTGCCTATACCAGTTGAGACAGCTTCAGCTATAGAGTCAGGTGCCATTGTTGCATGCTACTTGCAACAATATGAGGAAGAGGAACCTCAAATTGGGAAAGTAACTACTACTCCAGGGAATAATTCTGAGGAGGTAGAGGTTGAGTGGATGGTAGGTGCCTACCATGAGCCCTGGAAATTGTGGAAGCAAAGAAGAGGAGAAACTTGGAAAGAGAGGGTGCCCATAAGTGCTATACTATTTCCAATTGTTCTTAGTGCTAGTAGTAGACTTCTAGCTGCTACAAGAGAGAAATTGAAGTTGGCTTACCAACAATTACGTAGTGACAATTAAGCTATGCACTTTTCACTGTTTTTGTTTCATGCTGTCTGTACCTAGTTGTTAGACTACTGTATGTAGTTCGCTGATTCTGTTTCATGCTGTCTGTACGTAGTTGTCAAAATATGCTTATTGGAACTGTACTGTTGTATTGTTTCAACTGGGGACTCAAATTTGAGTCCTTTGTTTCAACTAGGGACTCAAATTTGAGTCCTTTGTTTCAACACGGGACTCAAATTTGAGTCCTTTGTTTCAATACAGGACTCAAATTTGAGTCCCGAGTTGAAACAAAGGACTTAAATTTATAGTCCGTTCAACTTGGGACTAAAACATTTAGGTATTTTGGACAGAATAGCTCACAAGGATCTAGGTTAACTCTGAATCAATTTTACTAGGGACTCAAGAAAATACTATTTTTCTAAGCATGCACTCTCAAGAATCTGACAATATCTGCAATGGTTTTAACCAGGGTACTCAAGAATTTCAGTATAACAGTAAGCATCATTAAAAGCGATCAGTAGTTTTTGACAATTCCTTGAATACCCCTCAAGAATTTTCACAAAAAGTGTTTATGTATTTTGGTTGGACAAGCAATTTCATGCAGTTTTATGGCAATTAAATTGGACTATGACAAAATTAATTCCACTGTGTTTTTGACAAAATAGTGACAATCAAGGATGCAAAACCACCACAGAAATAAAGCAAACACAGGATAATTTACAAGTATCACAAGTCTACAGACATGCACACATTACATACTTGTTCATTTGCATTACTGCTGCAGGTAAATCAGATTCTTTCCTTTTCTTCTGCTTCAACTTGTCTTTTTGACGTTCTTTCTAAAGTGTACAGATGACAGCACAATAAACAAGTTTCTATTAGTACCCAATAACTAAGGGGTGGTCCACAATTTTCTGCTTTTTAGCGAGCATACAAAAAGAGTACTCTTTTTTCTAACCCCCCCCCCCCAGCCTAAAGCGTACTATATAAATGTTGACATATTGATGTATTGTAAAGCAGAACAAACACATGGATACTTTTTTAATATTGCAAATTCATGTATGGTATTTGTTTTGTCTTTTAGGCATCTTATCATTTTGATGCTTTTGATGCTGATATATACCCTGGAAGAAACATTCCTACACACAGTAGGCATTAGTACCTGATGCACATTTGCAAATGTGTACATAGCTACACATCATAGAAACAGTTCTTGACTATCTTCAACGTGTTCATACGGTACAAAACCATCCCAAAACTGGCAGTTGCAACAGTAGTACTAGTTTGTTGGGTATTCACCATAGTCTAAGGTGGACTGGAGTCAGGAGTTGTGGGTATACTTTGCAGAGACAGGTTTTCTCTATAGGCAACCCACAACTACCACAACTATGTAGTGTAAACAAATTAGTACCCACATAATCCAGCCTCCCATACCCAACAGTATTCCTAAACCCACAACAACACTTTCTGCAGGTAAAAAACAAAAGCAACAAGCAGTGTAGTACAAGCTATTCAGTTGTAACTGTTTATCAGTGTTAATTGCTAGGCTAAGACTAAGGAGAAAGAAAAGTAAGTGCTGTTATAAAAGTATATAAAGCCTGTAGTGTGTGTTATCACGCTGATAACCGTCTTACCTGTAGATTCAATGAGCTTTATCTTTCCTTTCCTTTCCTTTAAAAAGCTTTTCATTGGTAGCTAACCTTAGCTACACTACTGCTTTCCAGAGTTCGCTGAAGCACAATTTCATCCAATCATGTGTTGGCTTGGGCCCATGCATTAACAGCATCAGTTTGCTTCAGTCCACCGTTTATAATTGGACACTGAATATGTAGCAGTAGACATTTACTACTAGAGCCTTATCACTACATTCGGATTTCTCGCCAACTCACGTGATCGACATTTAAAAAAAGCGTACATGCAGTTTTACCCCCCCCCCCCAGCGTACAGTTTGTACGCTCGCGAAAAAGCAGAAAATTGTGGACCACCCCTAACATACATAGTACACTATAATATTCTAGCACCCCATGACTAAAACACCAGTACCCTGTGACTAAAACACAAGTACCCCATGACTAATACACATCAGTACCCCGTGACTAACATAATATACCTGTACCCCACATACAAATTCACCTCCCCTTCAGCATTTCTTCTTACACCATCGACATCTGAACATTTCATCTTCTTGAAGTTAGGCTCTTCATTTTTAACAGTTTCTTCAGAGGTATCACAAACCCTGGAACAGGCTTCTTCTCAAATGGGATCTCTGCATTATAATCTATTTGTTGATTCCCTTTACAGTAGTACTTCTTGACCCTGTAACGAAAAATTAAACCACCTCATTACAGTGACCATGTCAAGTAAGTCCACATAGCTAAGGTGTACTTCATGACCACATTAATAAGACCACCACATTATAGTGACCATTTCAAGGGCCTAATCTATTCTGCGGCCTGGATTCATTGACTCGTGGACTCATGGACTGAAGGGGAGCAGCAGCTAATTCATAGCTTGTGTAATGTAATTAAGACAGCTTTTGTATAATTACTTTTTCAAACCAACCAATTCACACAAACATTGTAGTAGTAGTAGGAGCCACATCTAAGTCTAACATCTGCCACAATTTATTGGAATACAAATCCGTACTGACTAAATCTTCACAACTGATTTGCCGTGGCCACCAGCTGTGGTGTTATTAAGTTGTTGACCAGGTATGGAATGAGATGTCTATTCATTCTGTATTCTACCCAGGACGATAAAATGTGAAGTTTCTGTTAACAGACAGCCACTGATGACCCTTATTTAACTCTAGTTGATGTTGATACTGTACTGTATATTGGCTAACAATTTTTATCCAGTGGCGGATACAGGGGGGTTGCAATGGTTTCAGCTGAAACCCCCTCTGAAAATAGTGCACGCCCCAAATTTATTGACGAGTCGTCGTGTGAGTGATAAAATTGCTATGTGTGTTATGGAAGGACTCTGTACTGGTGAAAAACTTCATACTTTAGCCTTTGAAATGAAACCCTCTCTGAAAATTTCTAGATCCACCACTATTATCTGTTGATGTTGTCTATAATGTAACAATACTGCAATAATGTATAGTTCTCTCCTGTACATTTTGTATACATAATTAAATATACTGTGTACACATCACTGTGCCATTACCATACCAATGATGTACTGGCACTTAGCTACTGGTGGCCTTTAGTTATGATGCCACTATTGTGTTGCATCTGTCACTACTGTGACATATTGAGTTGATTTGGGGATCGTACCTTCACCACCTAATAGCCTCACCAGGGGGCTGTCACGTTGGTGTATGTACTTGGTTGTATGTGACGCAGTCCTAGTTATACAACCAAGTACTAAAGATAATACGAAATGCAGTTAAAATTATGCCATTAATAATGAATGAATGAATAAATAAATAATGTTTGAGAAAACTACGAGGCCTAGAGACATAAACTATGTGGGGATAGATTTGCCTGTGAATGAAGACACAACCGTATAATAAGTACGCCTGTTCATGCTGATGATTTTACCGTATGTGTTATTCTATATAACGCCCAGCACCACACCCTTGTTTAATTACAGATTGCTCAAAGGAGAAGATTGGTAAATATCTGTAGAGTGACTACAACAGAGCCAGAGGCCACCTTACACATAAACAACAACATTAAAAGTGTGTTTAAATGTTTGTAACTGTGTATTTTATATGCAGGTTATGCGCTCCAGGCGTCATGCAGTGAACTACCAGCTGATGACCAGTTGGGATACCAGCTGATGACCAGTTGGGATACCAGCTGATGCACTGGTAAACAACCAGCTGGAACAACAAGGTAATGAGTAATGTAAAACTTGTACCATAGTTGTATTATACATCTTCATCCTTCATCTGGTTTGCTAGCAGCTAGAATTATTTTGGCTTAACTACTACTCTACTGTGAGTCTGTATAATAACTAATCAAGAAGCTGATGCAGTGCTGCATATACAACAATGTGTAACTATCTCCTGTATGCTGTGCATGGCTGTATGCATAATATTATAGACTGTGATCACTGTGCCAATGCCATGCCACTGATATACTGGCACATCACCAGTGGCCTCTAGTTACAACAGAGTCTGTTGTGCCATATTGGCTTGATTGAGATCAATTGCTAATTGTGCCTTCACCATGTCCCTTGTTCTGCATAGCCTCACTTCACTGCTGAGTCATCTTCAAAGACAAGTCACACCTACAATATATAGTAGTGCTGAAACGAATATTCGGTTATTTGACTAATCGGTCGGTATGACACTATTCGGCTCGTTAACACACTATTCGAATAATCGTTAGCACTTTGTACACTGTATTCAGATGGAAAAGCCAGCCTTGAAACTTAAGATTGTGATGTATCTACACTGTAAAAATTCTATTTTAGGAAAGATAGAAATAGCTGTTAGGCTTTACCCTGCTCCCTAACAAAAGGTTTCAGTGCTTATTCAATAGAAGTATAAGCTCAAAGAATAATCGAATATTTGGTTGTTTTGTTCACAACTATTCGAATAGTAAATATTGCTATTCCTTTCAGCACTAATATATAGTTACTTTCAATATAGCTAACTTAACTTGTTTTTGTGTACGTTGTGTTTTAGTATTGTGGTTTTCTGATGCCAGTTAAACTCCCTTGCCTGTGTATGTATGCATGTGTATCATTTCCACTGGTACACACACACTGCTCTGAGTGCTGCCTACGGCACTGTTAATTTATACTTGTCCAATGGGTAGGTTGCAATTAGTGCTGAGCGATAGTAAAAAATTTACTATCACGATAGTTACTCATTAAATATCACGATAGTGAATACTATCCCGATAGTTTATGAAACACTTTGCTCTTAACAAAGTCTTAGTTGTATAGCTATGATTTGCAGTCATATAGAAAGTTATTTTGCATGCACAGGACATTTGTTAATTAACTGTGTGGGTGGCCAATGAATATGGACTTTTGGTAAAGCTTTTACAGGCCACTAATTTGTAAGAAAGCTGGTAATACCAACTGTAAAAACAGTATAGAAGGGTTGTTGATACAATTTTAATGCAGATCTGAGCTTATCATAACTATCACGATAGTGATATCCCTACTATCGCGATAACGATAGTGATTTACTATCGCGATATATCGCACTATCGATACTATTGCTCAGCCCTAGTTGCAATGTTGGTGTATGTACTTGGTTGTATGTGACGCAGTCCTAGTAATAATAATAATAATTATATACATGTATGTATATTCACGATATCTACTACTGAGAAAAAAAGAAAGAGTCCAGAAAGTGGCTAGCAAGAACCTCGACAAAAACCTGTATCTGTTAGAGGGGAAAGTAGCCACCACGAAGGAGAACCTGGTTGAAACTACTGGACGCATGTTGCACAAGGTGAAGCGTGACCAGCCCTATGAGTTCCGCCATAAGGATCATGAAATGCATTCAATGAAAATATGCAGGACCACCTTGCTGTGGCTGTACAGCAACTCAGCAAGATTGCACCAAAGATTCCATAGAAAATAGTTGGAAGAAGCTTTGGCTATACGTTAAAAGCATATCTGCCTAACCAAGTCAGAAAACAGCTGGAGTGTAGTTACAGCATACAGTACGCACGTAATGATTTGATGTCAAGTAAGGAAAGCCAGAAAAAGATGGTAAATGCAGACCAGTCGGCAGGAATCAGTATAAGGAAGGCCAACATCAACTTTCAGGCGCCCAGTAAAAGGCCATATGTACCAGAGCCACTATCACACCACCACCATACACAATGAACTCAGATGTGTATGGGTCCCCCTCCCCCAGTGCCTTTGCTACTACCACCTAGGGAGGTGGCCAATACAGGTAGACCACTGGGACCTTGTTTCCAGGTAGGTCACATTCGGGTTCTGCCCAGCCAATCATCGCTGTCCTTTAACATAATAATAGTACAATGTACGAGAGTGGTACGGATAATATGTGTACTGTATGCATAGCGTATACTTGTGGAACTAATAAGACTGTAATTACCAAATAATTAGGGTAGTAATGATCTATCTTGGCAGGTTAAGACAGAAGTATGGTGAGGTCAGCCTGCAGGTACCTAGGGCCTACAGCCTGCTATGCATTCACTAAACTTTGTTAAGTAATGACGAACGCAGGGACTCCAGGCCCTTCTGTACCTTTATGATGGGATTGAAGATGAGGAAAGGCCAAACAAGCAAGCAAGTGTGGACTAGTGGCATACCGTGGAACAACTGGGGTTTGACCTCGATCTGGCAGCAGGCCAAATTTCAGTGCCACAGAAAAGATCACATTTCTTAAAGAGTAGTTATCTATGTGCTGGTAGTATTGAAGCTTAAAAGACCAGCTAGTATTTTTGGAGTCAGTCATTGTGCATTACAATTCCAACACTGGGGGTATGTGTTAATGGTACAGCTTTAGTGTTTTACTAGGCCATTATAGTATAGTCCAGAGGAACCTCCGCCACCACTAAGTACCTCAGAGGCTATAGGAGATGGAAGTAGTGGATACAAAGCTCCCAATATTCCTGACACAGGTAGGGGTGCTTTATTTACAGCATCTGGGTGACACCAAAAGATCCAAATCCCCAGTGGAAGAGGCTTGGCATGCATGGCTCACTCACGCCAGGGATCCCACTTTCACGCACTTGCTTGTCCAGACTGTTCAAGAAATTACAGTGAAACCTGTCTATTCCGGTCATCATAGGGACAAAATTTTCTGACCTTATTAAGGAGGTGGCTGCATTAAGCAGGTCACTTTGTACACAGATACCGTACGCAAAGAAATTTTGACGTCAAAAAAATTTGACAAATCGGTTTAATTCGTCTAATTTAAATTCATCAAATGTTTATAAGAGCCCTTAAAAGTACAGGTTTTGCATACAATTTCTTGATTTTCGTCAACATTTTATTCGTCGAATCTGCTGAAGTCTGAATTCATAAAATTTTCTTGCGTCAAAATTTCCTTGCGTACAGTAGCACATGGGGGGGGGGGGATTTTTATAATGGCCAGTTTAGACAGGTGACCTCTTTATGCAGTGACCTGATTAGACAGGTTTCACTGTACTTAAAAAACCACTCAAAAAGAAAGCTCCAATGAGTCTTGCACATAGCCGTTCTTTATGTTTTCAGATCTACATATGCCGTGTCGTACCTCAAAGTAGCTTAGCATTACGAGAGCACAACAGCCAGCTTTCAAGAATTTTAAAAATTTTGTTAATACAAAGTGTGCAACACCACCACCACAATTCAGTGAACACTCTCACCTTTAGGGAACATATCCAGGGATGTGCCCACAGTGGTCGGCAGTGGTCAGTACCGACCACCACTCGAATGAAATAGCCACCATTACCACTCAACAATCACTATAAATTCACCTCCGCCATACACAAGTTAAGGCCCCACACAACATTTTTGGACTCATCCCTATCTCTTGTAGCCACCACTATTCTAAACCTGGGCACATCCCTGTATATCCTGACTATAATGACTGTAAAGTGCAACATACAGGTCACTTTAAACTGGCTGATCAAACCAATTGACACGACAGTGCAAGTAATACAGTATGCTTAAAATCTCACCATCTTCATCCATATCAATAGGATCAGGTCTGGCTGGTTTCATTTCAGGATTGAGATCAATTTCTCCTGGACGAAGTTTCCTTGGATCATCAATCTCTGACTCCTCTTCCTTCTGCTGTGCTTTATCCTTAAATACACAAAAGTACAAGTTTAAAGTGTATACTTAAAGGTGCCAATGACAATATTGCACCGTGGATCCTTTTGGGACTTAGGCTGACATTTAAGTATTACAGGATTGGGGTCTGAGGATCACAACCTAGCTAGCTGAGTGTAGCACCGGATAATTTTATCCCCTCTCCATGTCCCTTCCCATTTATTCCTTTCCACTAACTCATAGTATCAAGCTATGGCCAGTTAGTGATTGGGATGGTAATTCAGCTTGGATGGACCAGTTAAGTTGGTACATATCACTAAATATACCAGCCAAACTTATATTATAGATGATGGGGTACATATTTACCATGACCCAACCTTGATCTCAGACGGTATGACACCTAACAGTTGTGTCTTAGGATAATAGCACTTTACAACCTATTCTCCCAATCTCAATACTTTACAATATGACATACACTACACCAGAGAAATACTAAACAGTACCTTGTAAATTTTTGATTGACAAATTATCATACAAGAATTTTTAAACCATCAAAAAAAATTCTTGTTAATGCTAGTTATTTTGCTATATGGATAAACAAGATAACACAGTTAACTTACAATAAGAATTCATAGTGTTCTAAACACTGGGCTGGAGTTCTCCCATCAATTGGTCCGATGGTACACCACATACATGGCATCAACTTGGCCAAGTGAAGCAATTTCTCTTCTTCCTCTCTGTTCCATTCAGTCTATAAAAAGTGATAGGTTACAATTATATGTGTTTACAGAAAGCTTTGTGTGGTATACAGTGTGTGTGTGTGTGTGTGTGTGTGTGTGTGTGTGTGTGTGTGTGTGTGTGTGCGTTTAAATTATGAGATGTGTACTGTGTAGCATACTGTACATATAATGACTATTGGTACTCACCTTTTTAATGCTGGGATCAAGCCACTCATACCTGTCAAGAACACAGTGTAATATACAGAAACACTAATTTGCACAATTGCCCATACTCAAATTCCACCTCACTGGAAACTTCCCTCATTACAAAAATTATAAATGCTCTAACTCCCTACACCCTATTGTAACCAAAACCAACTACAACAGGACATGCTCTACCATTCACCAAAATGTTGAATAACAAGTTGATGTTGTGCTACTTCTAAAAATCAGGCGCCATGCAGCTAGCTAACTCATCTGGAATTAACTATAGGCAGTATATACTACTATGAATTAACCAACTATGTATTACTACTTTACAATAGGGTAGTTTTGGGTTGTGCAATAATATTATTAGCTAATTCTCGTATTTCGTAATTCATGAAATATTCGTAATTCGTTCAATTACGTTGCTATGCACTGCTAAGGAAGCGTTTGTTAAATAAACCGCTTTTACCAACATATTACACACAAAACTATCTTTTAAACTGTTTTATAGTGTGACTAACGTATTTTTTTCCCACGAATTCTCTCGACAAAGCCTCAAAGCTGCTCTTCATTTTCTTTCGCGTACGTAAGGGATACGCCCCCTTTCAACTCGAAGCGATAGGCTATTCCTGGCAGTATACGAGGCCTGCACCGTTGTTTTTCAGTTGCTAAATGTGAAAACCTCAAGGGGAAGGTAGTCTGAGGAAAGTCACCACACCCGTATTTCAGTCCGCCGAAAAGAAACCACCTCAGAGCAAAGTTCACCTGTGCAGAAGTTTAATACAGACTTCATTTCACTTTTACTTCTTATGTAAAAGCTGCTTTTACCGTTATTAAATGATTTTGCTCATGTGGGTGCGTACGGACAAACATAGGTAGATAGATAGGTACACACACACACTTTTACGAAAACAATTTCAGTAAACCAGGCGCACGCCCACAGCCGGCTGTGGGCGTGCGCCTGGTTTAAAAATAGTCTTTTCCAATGTATGATAGAATTTATACTGAGAAATTCAACTGTGGGTAGCAAATTTTCATCCTTGACCATTAACTTGGCACAAATTTGGTGGCCTTCACCTGTGACTTAGACTGTGGTCACACATCTATCTACAGTAAATACCTGTGTGTAAGCCCCTATGTTACTAGTGACAGTTTTGCCAACCGTTCTAATTATTGCTCACCATCTTGCTTCGCATTGTTTGGCCGACTTTTTATGCAAAAGTGACGCAATTCTGGACCACTGGTTCAACTCGTACTTCATAACTGCAGCCTTCAAAATCTCACCCTAAACAGTAAAACAGATTTAAATACACGCGCTACTGTAGACCGTATTCCTATAGATAGGGTCCGCAACGTGAAATTTCGACCTCCGAGAATCAACTACCAAACCACCCACAAATGCTAGGCTAGGTACCACTTAGAAAACGCCAGATTGGTGTTATTTTTCATTAACGTCTTGTCGTGCAAATCGGCGAATATGCTTACAAATTACGAGATTTTTTGCTATATCTTCAAGTAAATGTCTTTTAAAGCTATAATATGCACTCTCAACCTTTCTTACTAACTGTACTCTAAACTAAAACCATCAGTGGCTGCATTGTCTGGAGCGATTTCCAGCCGCAGCATCGCGAAAATGAAATTTCGGACTCGAAAAAAGTTTCGATGCCACTGAAACACACAGTAGCGATGCCAAAGTAACCCTCCCAGGTCAAACTGGTCTGGCATGGGTCCAACTACTACCACACCAAATATCATGGAATTCCAAAATTGTTTGCCATCTGGCTGAGCTCGACGGATGTCAAAAATTCGTCTAAAATGCCGATTTTATTCACTGACGGGAACCTTTGCTAGCCAGATGTGCTAGTTTACTTCTCAAAAGCTTACTAGACCCATAGCCAGTAGCTTTCATTCATAGGGTTGGTCTGGCAGCTCTTCTAGCGACCTCAAAAACGACAAATGCCGATATCCACGAATTTTGCCGATATCGACCAATTTACACTGCATTAAAGAAATCTTGCACATCAAACGTGATGCTTTGCCTCTCTAAAGTCATGCTGCATCCTTGTTTAGTTATATTCGTCCATAGGGTGGCACTGGCGGCTCTCTTATCGAGGCCAAAATCCATCAAAATGCCCATCTCACCATTTGTCATCAGTTTTAGGAAGTTTTACAAGTCAAACATGCTGGTTTACCTCTCTGCATCCTTGCTGGACATTTCAATCACCTTCGTCTGTGTAGGCACCTTTCTTCAGTTTCTTGAAAATGTCAGAGCACGCCAATTGGGCGCAACCATCAACACCACTTACTGCTTATTTTGTTTCATTGATTCCACGAAAATCCAGCAGAAATATTACATAACCCAACTGGAATTAGTCTAGTTTAAAATATCCACCCTTCGGAACTCTACA